>NC_057796.1:248398328-248464411 GCF_018294505.1 Triticum aestivum
ACCTCTAATCCTCTTCGCCGACACCTTCCTCAACCCTACCGGAGCTGCTTCGCCGACAACATCGTCAACCCCACCGGAGTAGCTTTGCCTATACCATTTTCAACCCTACCGGGGCCGGTTTGCCAACTCACAAGTCCACGGCCTCAGATCCGCTTCCTCGCACCCTCATCCAACCTACCGGAGCAGTTTCTGACACCCCGTCCACGGCCGCAGATCCGCATCGTCGACACCATCCTTAACCCAACCACCGGAGCAGCTTCACCTACACCCTCGTCCATGGCCACAGATCCGCTTCGCCCACACCATAGTCCACCCTACCGGAGCCGCTCCACAAACACCCTACTTGATGGTTCTAGATCTCCTTACCGAACCCCGACAGCCAGCGCAGCGTCATCACCCTTGACGTTTCTAACCTGATTCCCACCGTCTGGCAAGATGCCAAGCACCCGCCACGGCCTAGGTACTTGTCACCTTTAAACCCGTCTAGCATCACCTGCCCGATGTACTTCAAATATACTAACAGGTCGCTTTCACCTGTTATGCAGCTGGCAAAAACTACAAGGACGATGTTTCTTCTGGATCTAACAGCTTGGCCAACCAAGATCCTGGACCGAGGCATTGCTATGATCTTGTAAGCGTGTCTCTCTCTCTTGTATTGTTCTATGCCTGCGAGCGTGCTTTGCTAGGATTTTCGACCAGTAATCCCTTTGTGTAGACAATGATTTCTACTACTGGCTGCTAAATTAGATATGTAGATGTCATACATGATACTACCTGGTACCTCTGTTCCTAAATATAAGTCTTTCTAGAGATTCCAATATAGGCTACATACGGAGCAAAATGCGTGAATCTACACTCGAAAATGCATCTATATACATCTGTATGTGGTCCATACTGGAATCTCTAAATAGACATATATTTAGGAACAGAGGCAGTACATTACAGAAAATCGTAGGTGGCATGTAGGAATTCCAGTACACTACATTAGGCTCCCTTAGAGTGCCTGCTAGTCTAGCACATAGAGTCATGGCTAGTTTATGCTACGCACACAATCATTAATTGGTGGTTTAAATATGCGCAAGGGATATGCAATGTATTATCATGTAGAGATGTCTGAAATTAGCCGTGCCAACTTGCAGATTGGGTTACACAATGAAAAAGTACAAGATGTATGTGGAAATTTCATGGAACATCGCAAAAAAGGAGAGCCAGCGGTGAGCCTATACAGTGTGCTATGGTACGTCACTCCTCCATTGCAATCATCGTGACATGTTATTTGTATGTCAGTTCTATTGGCCATGTTTCTTAGGGACAGTTATTACGAGTTATCCGAAGAAAATAAGCACCTGTGAATATAAGCTCCATGTAATAAGCCAACCAGTTCTTTTCATTGCGTTTTCAGCTTATCTTTGGTATGATAAGTGAAAAGTCTAGATTGCATTATATTTTTCCATTTTGCTGCCCATATGAAAATTAATTTGACTTGCAAACATCACAAATTGAACCCAGTGCAGTAATTAATATGATAGGAAAACAGACCATCACTATTTGCTCAAAATGCAAATACAAAGATACCATCTACTTGGCACAATCTACTTTGGTCAATGTTTTCCATAGAGATCCCATTGCCTAATTTAAACGAAAAACGCATGACCCACATTTTAATGAAGAACAATTATTTATTGAAATTCGATGGTCCAAGTGGCTGGTTATTATCATATAGCAGCACCACCTGAAAGCATCATATAGCAGCAGCAGCCGCTCATAGCAACTCATCATACAGCAGCAGCAGCAGTGTGCAATTCATCATATACCAGCAGCAGCTCATAGCAATTCATCATATAGCAGCAGCAGCTCATAGCAATTCATCATATAGCAGCAGCAACAGCTCATAGCAATTCATCATATAGCAGCAGTAGGAGCAGCTCATAGCAATGAATCATATAGCAGCAGCAGAAGCAGCTCATAGCAATTCATCATATAGTGGATCAGAATGAAAATTTGGCAAAAAATCAGAGGAGACCCTCACCTTGTTGGATGAGCTTATCCTTCAACAGCACCTCAAGGCCACGGCCTGGGAGGTGGTGAGGGGGAATAAGGTGCCTTCTGTCGTAGTGTGGCATTAGCCGTAGTTGTGCAGCGCATGCCGGAGTAGTGCGTTGGACGAACCACAGTGGAGTAGCTGCTGGAGACCATGAGAATGAGGGGCGGCACCAGAGGGAGGAGCAGCCAGGGAGATTTTCCCCTACCCGCCGGCCGTGTACCCTAGCTGGACAGAGCATCGTCAAGGACCAGGCCAGATGGGACCAGTGGCGACGGCTTGCTAGAGGAACCCTAGTGCTGCAGGCAGGGGATCGAGGTAGAGGGAAAGGGGAGAGGAGATGCAAGCGGGCAGGGCAATGAACGCTTGCGTGTTTGTTTTTACTTGAGGATGAGGTGTGACGCGGGCGTCACCAGTTGCATTTTGAGTGTAATATAGGCAGACAACAGAGTCATTTCACTATTCCCCTTCCCTTCAATTTTTAGTGAGGTTCTACCCGAAACACCCCCCTCCAAAAGAAATTAGTTAAGCCCAAGCCCATAACTCAAAAATGACTTCTTTACATCTTTTATGGCTTATTTTGACAATAAGCCCTGAAAAGGCGGAATAGAATTGGCCCTTAACCTGCAATTCAATTGTGCATGCAATGATGAATCACTCCTGCCTGCTATAGTGTACATTTAGGCATCATCATATATGGCATAACCTAATACATGTTCCATTGTAGAATCTGGAATATGCAGTGTTTATGTTAGTTCATACATTGCACATGATGTTTAAATGCCCCTTAAATCTGGTCAGTCAAGTGATGGTCTTTAAGCCTCCTTCTTTGCTTCTTTTCTTCATATGTAAGATTTGCTCACACATCTATTCAATTGCTTGTTTGCATCAGCCAGCCATACTAGTACTGTTTGCTTTGATTACTTGTTGTTCTTGACCTAACACTCTAACATAGCTTGTCAATGATTTAAACACTAAGGGCTGCTGTAGTGGGGCCTTTTCTAACTCATAGGTGACATAAAGGTTTGGCTGTACACTAAAGTAGGCTGTCCAAGAGTACCTGGAGGTCCAGTTCGAAGGTATGCCTAGTTTTTAAATAGTGCACACATAATAAATGCTCATTTCATTGTGTGCAAGTGCAAGAGATGCGGCATGTTTCATTATGTGGTGTTGTTTTGTTATAATCTCATCCTTTTGTGTTCACAGACTGGAAAGTATGCAGTTCCAAGGAGACGAGTAACTAGTTTGTGTCACCTTGTAGAGGGGGTGCAAGAAGATAAGATTGAGGATTTCCTAGTACAAGATGTTAGGAAGGAGCCTTGCAAGTAGGAGCTGCGCCGAGCCTCTTCAACCTATTAAGGTAAGTCACTGTATCCAACTCAACAGTTCAATTCCTTGTTTGTTTCAGGCATAGTTAATTTGCTCTTTTCAATTGCTTTATTTGTCCTCAGTTAATGAGATGCCCAAAGAATGATGCCTGATGTTGGGTACTTGTGTAACTATTAGTTGACATAATTAAAGGCCTTACCATTTAATTACTCTGCCGAAGTATGCCTGAAGCTTTGAAGTCTATTAACCAACTATTATTGAATGAGGCTCACAATCTAGTTTATACTAGGCTAATGATTGCATAGTTTTGCTTGCTGTAGTATTTGTATGAAATCCTTTGTTGTTCATTATGCTCCCTAAGACTTTAATTGAGCTACAGAATGGCCAACTGCTTGCTTACTTCTATGCAACGTGTTGTCTAAATTTGTAACTTGCCTGTGTTTTGGATTGGGCCCCAACATCATGCTCCTATGGTGAGCTAAGAGAGATTTCTGTATGCAGGCTGCACAGACTACCTTTTTTATAATTTTAAAATATCACCTGCTTATGCTTCATGACGTGTAACATTATTGTTAGTCCTGTTTTGCCATGTACAAAATAGTCTGTCTTGCTCGCTTCACTGTTGTAACTATATTTTTGCCCTAGTCATGTGTACTTACAGAAACATTTCAGGATGAAGTGACATCAACACAAAGATCTGCGAGCAGTGCGGCATGGCCGTTACCGAATGATTATGGATTGGAATTGGAATGTGCTGATGTTCTCGAGCATCAACTAGAGGTGGCAAGACAACGTGTACATGATTCTGAACGTACAATCAACAAGTTGAGACTGGACATGCAGGTATTAGATGCAGGAGTCAAAAAATGAAACAAGACACTGAGGTAACAACGAAGGAATTGGAGATTTTGCAGACTGAAATTTCTGTTGTCTAAATCCGGCCAATCCTATTTTCTGAAGAGATTATAGTTCAAATGGTAAGTTATGTTGATGCGCGTCCATGATGTATGAGTTGTATTTGCCCAGTGTATGTAATTTGCTGTTTCTGTATGCTTTATTATCACTGGTGCCGAACCATAATGCCCAGTGGGTATAATCGGCTGTAATTTCTTTATTTTATAGTGTAGGATTATTCTACGTTTCTATGCCTTAGTCTCTTTATTGTATAGTGTATGTTTTTTAGAGGTGATAGTATAGAGTAGGATAATTCTTTGAATATGCTATATCGTTCAAACGGGGGCCAACTCGCCCAAACGTTGTAGTGACCATGGCCCTCCATAGGCCGTACGTTCCATGGGCCATCTACGGGACGGACGATCCCTGGCCTTCTGTGGCCGTCAGATTCGTGGGCCTTCTATGGGCTGTCGGATCCGTGGGCCTTCTATCGGCTGTCGGATCCATGGGCCTTCCATGGGCCAGTGGATCCATGGGCCTTCTATGGGCCGTCGGGTCAATGGGCCTTCTGTGGGCCGTCGGGTCAATGGGCCTTCTATGGGCCGTCTCATCTATGGGCCTTGTACGGGCCATATAAGGGGCCGTAAACAGGCTAGAGTGGAAATCGTACGTTTTATGGGCTGACCATAACGGGCCGTTAAACGGCCGTATTTGATGATGCTATGAAAATGGCCCAACAAATTAACGGGCCACAAATGGGCCGACTGTATCCACGGGCTGAATTTGGCCCACAAGCAGAAAAGGCCTGTAACGGGCCGTAAGTAAACGAATGCTGGAAATGATCCCAAGAATAAATGGGCCCTGAGAAGGCCGAAAGATAACATGGGCTGGAAACGGCCCAACGATATAATGGGCCGTTAATGGGTATAAAGTGATACACTGTTCATCACGGGCCAGTTTTACCATGGGCCGTTAACGGGCCGAGGGTTACTAAGGGCCTCAGATGGGCCAAAAGACGTCATGGGCCATACATGGGCGGGAAGTTAAAACGGGCTGGAATTATATTGGACGGCCCAGATGATGCTACTGGGCCTAATTCGGATAGGCCGGAAACGGGCCCTGGGTTAGCGGGCTGTAAATGGGCTATATGCGAATAGGCCGTTAACAAGCTTGCCGTGGGCCGGCCCGCCACCTTTTGACCAAGTCAAATGGGCCGACCTTTTCACAGGAATGGGCCTCTGTTGGGCCGTGCCACGTGTCGACGTATCATAGGCGCTTTGGGTACAATGAGTGGATGACATCTGTCCCAACGGTGAGCCAACACGTGTTTCTCTAGCCAATGATGATTTTACACGTGGAAAATCCCCATTGGTCGGGGCTGTTAACGGGTTATCGGATCCAAAACCGGACCCGATAGCTTAACGGTGTTCCGTTACGGTGGATGCCACGTGTCGGTCACCCTTGAAGAAAGCACTTCTGTGACGCGCGATTTATCGTCATGGAAGTGGACACTTCCGTGATGATAATTTTGGTAATGTCATGGAACACTTCTACGACAGCAGAGGTATGACTATCTTGATTTTGTCATAAATTTGTCATGGATGTACATGCATGACCAAAAACGCGACCTACTGTGACAAACACGTATCATCACGGAAGTGTATTTTTTTGTAGTGTTACTAGTGTTTATAGCAACCCCTTGGCATTTGATACTGGTTTAGTTGCTAAGAGTAGTAACTCGAAATGGGAGTTGCAGAATGAACAGAAACTAGTTAAGGGCGAGGTGACGATGTGTGTTGGACGTAGTTCCAAGATTGATATGATCATCATCGCACACTCCCTATACTTTCGGGATTAGTGTTGAACCTTCATAAGTGTTATTTGGTGTTTGCGTTGAGCATGAATATGATTTGATCATGTTTATTGCAATATTATTATTCATTTAAGTTAGAGAATAATTGTTATTCTGTTTACATGAATAAAACCTTTTATGGTCATACACCCAATGAAAATGGTTTGTTGGATTTCGATCGTAGTGATACACATATTCATAATATTGAAGCCAAAAGATGCAAAGTTAATAATGATAGTGCAACTTATTTATGGCATTGCCGTTTAGGTCATATTGGTGTAAAGCGCATGAAGAAACTCCATGCTGATGGGATTTTGGAATCACTTGATTATGAATCACTTGATGCTTGCGAACCATGCCTTATGGGCAAGATGACTAAGACTCCGTTCTCCGAAACAATGGAACGAGCAACTGACTTATTGGAAATAATACATACTGATGTATGCGATCCGATGAGTGTTGAGGATCGCGGTGGGTATCGTTAATTTCTGACCTTCACGGATGATTTGAGCAGATGTGGGTATATCTACTTGATGAAACACAAGTCTGAAACACTTGAAAAGTTTGAAGATTTTCAGAGTGAAGTAGAGAATCATCATAACAAGAAAATAAAGTTTCTACGATCTGATCGCAGAGGCAAATATTTGAGTTACGCGTTTGGCCTTCAATTAAAACAATGTGGAATAATTTCACAAACTCATGCCACCTGGAACACCACAACATAATGGTGTGTCCGAACGTCATAACCGTACTTTATTGGATATAGTGCAATCTATGATGTCTCTTACCGATTTACCACTATCATTTTGGGGTTATGCATTAGAGACAGCTGCATTCATGTTAAAAAGGGCACCATCTAAATCCGTTGAGACGACACCATATGAATTGTGGTTTGGCAAGAAACCAAAGTTGTCGTTTCTTAAAGTTTGGGGTTGCGATGCTTATGTGAACAAGTTTCTCATCCAAGCTCAAACCCAAATCAGAGAAATGTGTCTTCATAGGATACCCAAAGGAGACAGTTGGGTACACCTTCTATCACAGATCCGAAGGCAAGACACTCATTGCTAAGAATGGATCCTTTCTAGAGAAGGAGTTTTTCTCGAAAGAAGTGAGTGGGAGGAAAGTAGAACTTGATGAGGTAAATGTACCTACTCCCTTATTAGAAAGTAGTTCATCACAGAAATCGGTTCCTGTGACTCCTACACCAATTAGTGAGGAAGCTAATGATGATGATCATGTAACTTCAGATCAAGCTACTACCGAACCTCGTAGGTCAACCAGAGTGAGATCCGCACCAGAGTAGTACGGGAATCCTATTCTGGAGGTCATGTTACTTGACCATGACGAACCTACGAACTATGAGGAAGCAATGATGAGCCCAAATTTCGCGAAATGGCTTGAGGCCATGAAATATGAGATGGGATCCATGTATGAGAACAAAGTGTGGACTTTGGTTGACTTGCCCAATGATCGGCAAGCCATAGAAAATAAATGGATCTTCAAGAGGAAGACGAACGCTGATAGTAGTGTTACTATCTACAAAGCTAGACTTGTCGAAAAAGGTTTTGACAAAATTCAAGGTGTTGACTACGATGAGATTTTCTCACTCGTAGCAATGCTTAAGTCTGTCCGAATCATGTTAGGAAATTGTCACATTTTATGAAATCTGGCAAATGGATGTCAAAAACTACATTCCTTATTGGATTTCTTAAAGAAGAGTTGTATATGATGCAACCAGAAGGTTTTGTCGATCCTAAAGGTGCTAACAAAATGTGCAAGCTCCAGTGATCCATCTATGGACTGGTGCAAGCATCTCGGAGTTGGAATATACGCTTTGATGAGTTGATCAAAACATATAGTTTTATACAGGCTTGCGGTGAACCCTATATTTACAAGAAAGTGAGTGGGAGCACTACATCATTTTTGATAAGTATATGTGAATGACATATTGTTGATCGGAAATAATGTAGAATTTTCTGGAAAGCATAAAGGAATATTTGAAAGGAGATTTTCAAAGAAAGACCTCGGTGAAGCTTCTTACATATTGAGCATCAAGATCTATAGAGATAGATCAAGACGCTTGATATGTTTTTTCAATGAGTACATACCTAGACAAAATTTTGAAGTAGTTCAAAATGGAACAGTCAAAGAAGGAGTTCTTGTCTGTATTGCAAGGTGTGAAGTTGAGTAAGACTCAAAGCCCAACCACGGCAGAAGATAGAGAGAGAATGAAAGTCATTCCCTATGCCTCAGCCATAGGATCTATAAAGTATGCCATGCTGTGTGCCAGATCTATTGTGTACCCTACACTGAGTTTGGCAAGGGAGTACAATAGTGATCTAAGAGTAGATCACTGAACAGCGGTCAAAATTATCCTTAGTGGAATAAGGATATGTTTCTCGATTATGGAGGTGACAAAAGGTTCATCGTAAAGGGTTACGTCAATGCAAGTTTTGACACTGATCCAGATGACTCTAACTCTCAATCTGGATACATATTGAAAGTGGGAGCAATTAGCTAAAGTAGCTCCGTGCAGAGCATTGTAGACATAGAAATTTGCAAAATACATACGGATCTGAATTTGGCAGACCCGTTGACTAAACTTCTCTCACAAGCAAACATGATCACACCTTAGTACTCTTTGGGTGTTAATCACATGGCGATGTGAACTAGATTACTGACTCTAGTAAACCCTTTGAGTGTTGGCCACATGGCAATGTGAACTATGGCTATTAATCACATGGTGATGTGAACTATTAGTGCTAAATCACAAGGCGATGTGAACTAGATTATTGACTCTAGTGCAAGTGGGAGACTGAAGGAAATATGCTCTAGAGGCAATAGTAAAGTTGTTATTTATATTTCCTTATATCATGATAAATCTTTATTATTCATGCTAGAATTGTATTAACCGGAAACTTAGTACATGTGTAAATACATAGACAAATAGAGTGTCACTAGTATGCCTCTACTTGACTAGCTCGTTGAATCAAAAATGGTTAAGTTTCCTAGCCATAGACATGAGTTGTCATTTGATTAACGGGATCACATCATTAGAGAATGATGTGATTGACTTGACCCATTCCGTTAGATCGTTTAGTATGTTGCTATTGCTTTCTTCATGACTTATACATGTTCCTATGACTATGAGATTATGCAACTCCCGAATACCGGAGGAACACTTTGTGTGCTACCAAACGTCACAATGTAACTGGGTGATTATAAAGGTGCTCTACAGGTGTCTCTGATGGTACTTGTTGAGTTGGCATAGATCGAGATTAGGATTTGTCACTCTGATTGTCGGGGAGGTATCTCTGGGCCCTCTCGGTAATGCACATCACTATAAGCCTTGCAAGCAATGCAACTAATGAGTTAGTTGCGGGATGATGTATTACGGAACGAGTAAAGAGACTTGCCGGTAACGAGATTGAACTAGGTATTGAGATACCGACGATCAAATCTCGGGCAAGTACCATACCGATGACAAAGGGAATAACTTATGTTGTTATGCGGTTTGACCGATAAAGATCTTCGTAGAATATGTAGGAGCCAATATGAGCATCCAGGTTCCGCTATTGGTTATTGACCGGAAACGTGTCTCGGTCATGTCTACATAGTTCTCGAACCCGTAGGGTCCGCACGCTTAACGTTCGGTGACGATCGGTATTACGAGTTTAGGTGTTTTGATGTACCGAAGGTAGTTCGGAGTCCCGGACGAGATCGGGGACATGACGAGGAGTCTCGAAATGGTCGAGACATAAAGATCGATATATTGGATGACTATATTCGGACATCGGAAAGCTTCCGAGTGGTTCGGGTATTTTTTTCGGAGTTACGGGAATACGGGGAAAGAAGTATTGGGCCTCATGGGCCAAGTGGTGGAAGAGAGGAGGCAGGACAAGGCAGGGCGCGCGGCCCCCCTAGACCAAACCGAATTGGACTAGGGGGTCGGCCCCCCTTTCCTCCCTATCCTTCCTTCTCCCTCCCTTCCTCTTGGTGGACACCTACTAGGACTTGGAGTCCTAGTAGGACTCCACACTTGGGCGCGCCTCTAGGGCCGGCCGGCCTCCCCTCCTTGCTCCTTTATATAAGGGCGACACCCAAATACACACAAGTTGATCAACTGATCTTTTAGCCGTGTGCGGTGCCCCCCTCCACCATAATCCACCTCGGTCATATCGTAGCGGTGCTTAGGCGAAGCCCTGCAACGGTAGCATCATCATCACCATCATCATGCCATCGTGCTGACGGAACTCTCCCGCGAAGCTCTCCTGGATCGTGAGTTCATGGGACGTCACCGAGCTGAACGTGTGCTGAACTCGGAGGTGCCGTGCGTTCGGTACTTGGATCGGTCGGATCGTGAAGACATACGACTACATCAACCGCGTTCTCATAACGCTTCCTCTTACGGTCTACGAGGGTACATGGACAACACTCTCCCCTCTCGTTGCTATGCATCACCATGATCTTGTGTGTGCTTAGATTTTTTTTCAAGTTACTACTCTCCCCAACACCAGTGCCCTCGAGCCTCCTCCTCTCTTCAGCCATCCCTTGGCATCTGCTATGCACCCACCACGACAGTTGGTGCCCACCGTGGGGCAGCTCGAGGTCATGGCCAGGAGCATGCTTTAGACGGGGCTCCTCTCCGACTCCGACGAGCCTGTCACGCTGGCGGACGACGTCATCAACGCACTCGCCGCCTCCTTCGCTGCGCTGCGCATCTCCGACGCGCCTGCGGCTGACGAGTACCCCAGCGAGGTACTTGAATTTTCCGACCCCCCCTTTCCCTCGGCGGTGGCACTCTGATACGTCTCCATCGTATCTATAATTTTTTTATTGTTCCATGCCAATATTCTACAACTTTCATATACTTTTGGCAACTTTTTATACTATTTTGGGGACTAACATATTGATCCGGTGCCCAGTGTCAGTTCCTGTTTGTTGCATGTTTTTGTTTTGCAGAATATCCATATCAAACGGAGTCCAAACGGGATAAAAACGGACGGAGATTATTTTTGGAATATTCGGAGAATATGGGAAGGAAAATCCACGCGAGACGGTGCCCGAGGGAGGCACGAGGCAGGGGCGCGCCCCACCCCCCTGGGCGCGCCCCTGACCCTCGTGGGCCCCCCGTAAGGTGGTTGATGCCCTTCTTCGGCCACAAGAAAGCTAATTTTTAGAAAAAAAATCACGGCGAAGATTTCAGTCCAATCGGAGATACGGATCTCCATATATATACGAAACGGTGAAAGGGCAGTAGAACAGAACGCAAAAACAGAGAGAGACAGAGAGACAGATCCAATCACGGAGGGGCTCTTGCCCCTCCCACGCCATGGAGGCCAAGGACCAGAGGGTAAACCCTTCTCCCATCTAGGGAGGAGGTTAAGGAAGAAGAAGACGAAGGGGCCCCCTCTCCCCTTCTCTTCCGGTGGCGCCGGAACGCTGCCGTGGCCATCATCATCACCGCAATCTTCACCAACAACTTCACCGCCATCATCACCATCTCTTCCCCCCTCTATGCAGCGGTGTAACCCCTCTTTTACCCGCTGTAATCTCTACTTAAACATGGTGCTCAACGCTATATATTATTTCCCAATGATGTATGGCTATCCTATGATGTTTGAGTAGATCCGTTTTGTCCTATGGGTTAATTGATGATCGTGATTGGTTTGAGTTGCATGTTTTATTATTGGTGCTGTCCTATGGTGCTCTCCGTGTCGCGCAAGCGTGAGGGATCCCCGCTGTAGGGTTTGCAATATGTTCATGATTTGCTTATGGTGGGTGGCGTGAGTGACAGAAGCATATACCCGAGTAAGTAGGTTGTTTGCGTATGGGATAAAGAGGACTTGATGCTTTAATGCTATGGTTGGGTTTTACCTTAATGATCTTTAGTAGTTGCGGATGCTTGCTAGAGTTCCAATCATAAGTGCATATGATCCAAGTAGAGAAAGTATGTTAGCCTATGCCTCTCCCTCAAATAAAATTGCAATAATGATTACCGGTCTAGTTATCGCTTGCCTAGGGACAAATAACTTTCTCGTGACAAAAAGCTCTTTACTAAAACTAATTTAGTTGTGTCTTTATCTAAACAGCCCCTACTTTTTATTTACGCGCTCTTTATTATCTTGCAAACCTATCCAAAAACACCTACAAAGTACTTCTAGTTTCATACTTGTTTCCGGTAAAGCGAACGTCAAGTGTGCGTAGAGTTGTATCGGTGGTCGATAGAACTTGAGGGAATATTTGTTCTACCTTTAGCTCCTCGTTGGGTTCGACACTCTTACTTATCGAAAGAGGCTAAAATTGATCCCCTATACTTGTGGGTTATCAAGACCTTTTTCTGGCGCCGTTGCCGGGGAGCAATAGTGTGGGGTGAATATTCTCGTGTGTGCTTGTTTGCTTTATCACTAAGTAATTTTTATTTTCTGTTCTTAGTTGTTCTTTATCTTTAGTTATGGATATGGAACACGAAATACCAAAAACAAATAGGTGTACTTGCTACTCATGGAGATGGGGAACCTCCTAAAAACCCCAATGCTCGTTATGTGAAAGATATTATGTACTACTTTAATAATCCTGAGAAAACCCCATTCAACTATGTTATGGGAAACACGTTGGATCAACGTGAATACTTTAGGGATTATCGCTTGACTCAAAAAGGGAAACTATTATGGGATCAAATTCATATGTTGCATTGGTATGCTAGGCAACTATGCTTGAGATATGATTATACTTGTTGCTCTAGGATGAAGGCTCCACACCTTCCCTTTTCATGCAAATTTAATGATAATGAAACCTTGGCTTCTTATGCTAGAGGCATATATGATTACTATGATGTGGAACAAATAGAAGAATTTGTTGCTTTTATGGGTGCTTATGAAATTGAACCTATGTTCAAAGAGTTTGAAAATCTTTATGATGCTGTTTATAGACCTGAAAATTTAGCTATCCTTAAATATTTCTATGAGAATTATGAATTCAATTCCGATATTGACGCATTTATTGAGAAAGTCTCCGCTGTCCAAGAAGAGACTAATATTTTGCGGGAGTCTATGGAAGAAGAAATTGATGAAACTGTGAGCTCATTGGATGAAAAAGATGATGAGGAGAGCGAAGAACAAGAGGAGGAAGAGAGGATTAGCTACCCGTGCCCACCTTCTAATGAGAGTAACTCTTCAACTCATACATTGTTTAATTTCCCTTCGTGCTTACCGAAGGATGACTGCTATGATGATTGTTATGATCCCGTTGATTCTCTTGAAATATCCCTTTTTGATGATGATTGCTATGCTTGTGGCCAAGATGCCAATATGAATTATGCTTATGGAGATGAACTTGCTATAGTTCCTTATGTTAAACATGAAATTGTTGCTATTGCACCCACGCATGATAGTCCTATTATCTTTTTGAATTCTCCCAACTACACTATATCGGAGAAGTTTGCATTTATTAAGGATTATATTGATGGGTTGCCTTTTACCGTTGCACATGATGATTTTGATGAATATAATATGCATGTGCTTGCTGCTCCTACTTGCAATTATTATGAGAGGGGAACTACATCTCAGCCCCTTTATGTTTCCAACACGAAAAATTTGCAAGAAACTATTTATACTATGCATTGGCCTTTACTTTGTGTGCATGAATTGTTCTTTTATGACATGCCGATGCATAGGAAGAGAGTTAGACTTCGTCATTGCTTGATATATGTTGCTTTGTGCTCACTACTAAATGCTAAATCATTGCTAATTAAAATTGGCTTTGATATACCTTGGGATCCGGGTGGATTCACTACTTGAGCACTATATGCCTAGCTTAATGGCTTTAAAGAAAGCGCTGCCAGGGAGACAACCCGGAAGTTTTAGAGAGTCATTTAATTCTGTTGAGTGCTTTTATATAGTTTAAAAACAAAAAAAATAAAGAGGGGAACCCAAAACTTTTTCAAAAAGAAAAGCGAAAGTGAGAAAGACAAGCATTGTTAAAGTGGGAGCTAGCCTTGAACTTTGTTCATGCTTACGGAAACTTTGTGAATCTTGATTACAGAAACTTTTCAACAAAAATAATTATCCCCTTGTGCAATTCCATTGTATTATAAAAATAATGTGCCAAGGTTTGCCTTTAGGATGTTTACAATGCTTGTTGGTTTGTACGGTGCAGGACAGAAACTTTGGCTGTAGTGCACGATTTTACATTTTTTTATTGGAACGTCTAACAGTTCTGATTCTTGTTTCTCTGTCTTTATATATAAATTTTTTACTTTTCCTAATTTTGGCAGAATTTTTCAAGTATCAGAAGGATGGTGAATGTTCAGATTATTACAGACTGTTCTGTTTTAGACAGATTCTGTTTTTAATGCATAGTTTGCTTGTTTTGATGAAACTATCAATTTATATCAGTGGATTAAGCCATGAAAAAGTTATATTAAAGTAGCTATAATGCAAAAAAAAATATGAATCAGTTTTCAACAGTACTTAGAGTAGTGATTTGCTTTATTATAGTAACGGATCTTACCGAGTTTTTTGTTGAAGTTTTGTGTGGGTGAAGTGTTCGATGATCGAGAAGGTCTCGATGTGAGAAGAAGGAAGAGAGGCAAGAGCTCAAGCTTGGGGATGCCCAAGGCACCCCAAGTAAATATTCAAGGAGACTCAAGCGTCTAAGCTTGGGGATGCCCCGGAAGGCATCCCCTCTTTCTTCAACAAGTATCGGTATGTTTTCGGATTCGTTTCATTCATGCGATATGTGCAAATCTTTGAGCGTCTTTTGCATTTGATTTTCACTTTTCTTTTATGCACCATGCTGGTATGAGATAGTCCTTGGTTGATTTATAGAATGCTCGTTGCACTTCACTTAAATCTTTTGAGTATGGCTTTTTATAGAATGCTTCATGTGCTTCACTTATATCATTTGAAGTTTGGATTGCCTGTTTCTCTTCACATAGAAAACCGCCATTTGTAGAACGCTCTTTTGCTTCACTTATATTTGTTAGAGCGTGGGCATATCTTTTGTAGAAAGAATTAAACTCTCTTGCTTCACTTATATCTATTTAGAGAGATGACAGGAACTGGTCATTCACATGGTTAGTCATAAAATCCTACATAAACTTGTAGATCACTGAATATGATATGTTTGATTCCTGGCAATAGTTTTGTGATATAAAGATGGTGATATTAGAGTCATGCTAGTGGGTAGTTGTGGATTAGTAGAAATACTTGTGTTGAGGTTTGTGATTCCCGTAGCATGCACGTATGGTGAACCGTTATGTGATGAAGTCGGAGCATGATTTATTTATTGATTATCTTCCTTATGAGTGGCGGTCGGGGACGAGTGATGGTCTTTTCCTACCAATCTATCCCCCTAGGAGCATGTGCGTAGTACTTTGTTTTGATGACTAATAGATTTTTGCAATAAGTATGTGAGTTCTTTATGACTAATGTTGAGTCCATGGATTATACGCACTCTCAACCTTCCATCATTGCTAGCCTCTTCGGTACCGTGCATTGCCCTTTCTCACCTTGAGAGTTGGTGCAAAATTCGCCGGTGCATCCAAACCCCGTGATATGATACGCTTTGTCACACATAAGCCTCATTATATCTTCCTCAAAACAGCCACCATACCTACCTATTATGGCATTCCCATAGCCATTCCGAGATATATTGCCATGCAACTTCCATCATCATCATATACATGACTTGAGCATTCATTGTCATATTGCTTCGCATGATCGTAAGATAGCTAGCATGATGTTTTCATGGCTTGTCCGTTTTTTGATGTCGTTGCTATGCTAGATCATTGCACATCCTGGTACACTGCCAGAGGCATTCATATAGAGTAATATCTTTGTTCTAGATATTGAGTTGTAATATTGAGTTGCAAGTAAATAAAAGTGTGATGATCATCATTATTAGAGCATTGCCCCAGTGAGGAAAGGATGATGGAGACTATGATTCCCCCACAAGTCGGGATGAGACTCCGGACTTTATCAAAAAAAATAAAAGAGGCCAAAGAAGCGCAAATAAAAAAAAAGAGGCCAAAGAAGCCCACCAAAAAATAAAAAAAGAGAAAAAAGAGAAAGAAAAAATGAGAGAAAAAGAGAGAAGGGGCAATGTTACTATCCTTTTACCACACTTGTGCTTCAGGGTAGGACCATGTTCTTCATATAGAGAGTCACTTGAGTTATCACTTTCATATACTAGTGGGAATTTTCATTATAGAACTTGGCTTGTATATTCCGATGATGGGCTTCCCCAAATGCCCGAGGTCTTCATGAGCAAGCAAGTTGGATGCACACCCACTTAGTTTCTAGTCTGAGATTTCATACACTTATAGCTCTTAGTGCATCCGTTGCATGGCAATCCCTACTCCTCACATTGACATCGATTGATGGGCATCTCCATAGCCCGTTGATTAGCCGCGTCGATGTGAGACTTTCTCCTTTTTTTCTTCTCCACACAACCTCCACCATCATATCCTATTCCACCTATAGTGCTATGTCCATGGCTCACGCTCATGTATTGCGTGAAAGTTGAAAAGGTTTGATAACGTCAAAAGTATGAAACAATTGCTTGGCTTGTCATCGGGGTTGTGCATGATGTGAATATTTTGTGTGGTGAAGATGGAGCATAGCTAGACCATATGATTTTGTAGGGATAACTTTCTTTGGCCATGTTATTTTGAAAAGACATGATTGCTTTATTAGTAGGCTTGAAGTATTATTTTTTTTATGTCAAATGATAGACTATTGCTTTGCATCACTCGTGTCTTAATATTCATGCCATGATTAGATACATGATCAAGATTATGCTAGGTAGCATTCCACATCAAAAATTATCTTTTTTATCATTTACCTACTCGAGGACGAGCAGGAATTAAGCTTGGGGATGCCGATACATCTCTGTCGTATATATAATGTTTTATTGTTCCATGCCAATATTCTACAACTTTCATATACTTTTGGCAACTTTTTATACTATTTTTGGGGACTAACATATTGATCCAGTGCCCACTATCAGTTCCTGTTTGTTGCATGTTTTTGTTTCGCGGAATATCCATATCAAACGGAGTCCAAACAGGATAAAAACGGACGGAGATTATTTTTGGAATATTCGGAGAATATGGGAAGGAAAATCCACGAGAGACGGTGCCCGAGGGAGGCACGAGGCAGGGGGCGCGCCCCACCCCCCTGGGCGTGCCCCTGACCCTCGTGGGGCCCCCGTAAGGTGGTTGATGCCCTTCTTCGGCCGCAAGAAAGCTAACTTTTAGAAAAAAAATCACGGCGAAGATTTCAGTCCAATCGGAGTTACAGATCTCCATATATATACGAAACGGTGAAAGGGCACCAGAACTGAACGCAGAAACAGAGAGAGATAGAGAGACAGATCCAATCTCGGAGGGGCTCTCGCCCCTCCCACGCCATGGAGGCCAAGTACCAGAGGGGAAACCCTTCTCCCATCTAGGGAGGAGGTCAAGGAAGAAGAAGACGAAGGGGCCCCCTCTCCCCTTCTCTTCAGGTGGCGCCGGAATGCTGCCGTGGCCATCATCATCACCGCAATATGTTCATGATTTGCTTATGGTGGGTGGAGTGAGTGACAGAAGCATATACCCGAGTAAGTAGGTTGTTTCGTATGGGATAAAGAGGACTTGATGCTTTAATGCTATGGTTGGGTTTTACCTTAATGATCTTTAGTATTTGCGGATGCTTGCTAGAGTTCCAATCATAAGTGCATATGATCCAAGTAGAGAAAGTATGTTAGCCTATGCCTCTCCCTCAAATAAAATTGCAATAATGACTATCGGTCTAGTTATCGAATGCCTAGGGACAAATAACTTTCTCGTGAAAAAAAGCTCTTTACTAAAACTAAGTTAGTTGTGTCTTTATCTAAACAGCCCCTACTTTTTATTTACGCGCTCTTTATTATCTTGCAAACCTATCCAAAAACACCTACAAAGTACTTCTAGTTTCATACTTGTTTCCGGTAAAGCGAACGTCAAGTGTGCGTAGAGTTGTTTCGGTGGTCGATAGAACTTGAGGGAATATTTGTTCTACCTTTAGCTCCTTGTTGGGTTCGACACTCTTACTTATTAAAAGAGGGTACAATTGATCCCCTATACTTGTGGGTTATCACACTCCCGCCGGGGCGATGGACCTCTGCGTGGAGGTTTTAGTCACCGACACCAGCGTCGCTTCCTCGTCCAGCGCGGCGAGGAAGGCCGCCGAAGCCAGGGCCGCAGCGGAGCGGGCCAGCCCACCCAACCCGCTGCGCGCCACGATGTAGAGCCTTCGCGTCCCCATCGGCACCGACATCCACGCCTCCGACATCGCCAAGGCCCGGACTCGCCTCGATGAGGACCGCCGGCGCCTGCTGGACCTCACCGAGACGCTCGCTGCCACGCAGCGCCGCCTCGACTCCGCTCAGCTGGAGCGCAACGCCACCTATGGCTTCACGCTGGACGCGCCCAAGCCAAGCCGGGTCGCCGACGTGCAGGCCCAGGGCGGCGCGATCGGGCGTTCCTTCGGCGCGATCGGGCCTGGACCAGCTCGCAGGCGAAGAGCTGCAGGACCGCCTCAAGAGGGTGAACGACCTCCTCGCTGCGGCCAACGCACAACAGGACCGCCTCAACCAATTCGCCAAGCCGGCCGGATCCGGCTCCGCCCGCGTCGCTGGACCCGCCGACTTCCAGCACACGGCATCCTCGCCACCCGGCGAGGCGCACTCTGGCTGCACCCGGACCCGGCGCATCCCCGCCCCGACGACCGTCGGCGGCTTGGACGACGAGCCGGTCTCGGAGGTCCTACGTCGACTCGACCCTCTGCTCCAACCCAACCGACATCCGACTGGAGGCGACCCGGCCCCCCGCGACACGGTCACCGACCAGCTGGGCCCGCGCGCCATCGACGACACCGACGCCCGTCACCGCCTCGACCGACTCGCCCTCTCCCAAGAGCTGGAGGAGACCGGCCCCGTCGGACCGGCGTGCTTCGGGCCACGCATCCGGGGTGAGCCCTTTACTAAAAGGTTCACGCTCCCCCGCGACACCTCGAAGTACAACGGCACCGTGAAGCTGGAGGACTGGCTCACCGACTACACCACCGCCATCGGCATCGCCGGCGGTAACCACCGCCTCGCCATGCGCTACGTGCCTCTCATGCTCCAGGGGTCGGCCCGCACCTGGTTGAACAGTTTGCCGGAGGGCAGCATCAGCGCGTGGGTCGACTTCGAGCAAGCCTTCGTGCGCAACTTCACCGGCACGTACAAGCGACCTGGCCGCCCCAGTCAGCTCGCCATGTGCGTGCAGGGGCCGGCAGAGACCGGCCGCGAGTACCTCAAACGCTGGTCCGAGCTCCGGAATAGCTGCGAGGGCGTCCACGAAGTCCAAGCAATCCAATACTTCGTCAACGGGTGCCGGGATGGCACCCTCCTCAAGCACAAGCTCTTACGCTCTGAGCCGGCCACCATGGCCGCGCTCATGGTGACGGCGGACAAGTACGCCAACACCGACTCCGCCATGAAGATCCAGGTGGCGCTGGACGAAGCCGACAAAGCAAAGGCGGTTGCCCCCCCCCCAAAGCCGGCCGGCGAAGACAGCCGGCAACAGAACAACCAGCAAAACAACAAGCGCAAGGTCGATCAGCCAGCCCAGCGCTACGATAATCGGCTCGTCGCGGCCGCCAAGCAGGCGCCCGCGGCCGACCCGGCCGCCAAGCACCGGCAGACCGGCAAGACGACGTGGCAACCCGCCATGAGTTTCGAGGAGATGCTCGATGCTCCCTCCAAGCACCACAGTGGCGCGAGGCCGTCCACGCACACGCTTCGGCAGTGCGCCATCACCAAGCGCATCCTGAGGGGCGACATCCCGCCTCCTCCGGCCCCGGCTCCATGAGCGGGACAACCGCCTCCGCCCCCTCCGCCGCCACCGGCTGGCGGCGCGATGCACGACGGCGCCTACCCGACCCAGAACGCGACCTACATCGTCTTCACCAGCCTCGGCAACGACAAGCGCATCGAGCGCCTCCTTCAGCAGGAGGTGAACACCGTCATCCCGGCCAAGACGGAATGCATGCACTGGTCGGAGCGCCCGGTCACCTGGACTCGGGAGGACCACCCGGCCGTCATGCCGAACCCGGGTGGTTACGCCCTCGTCCTTGACCCCACCATCATCGCGCCTCGGCGCATGTGCAAGTTTTCCCGGGTTCTCATCGACGGCGGCAGCAGCATCAACATCCTCTACCGCGGCACCATGACCAAGCTCGGCCACGAGGCCAAGGACCTGGAGCCAACCCGGATGATCTTCCACGCCATCGTTCCCGGCCTCTCCTGCTCCCCGATCGGCCGGATCCGGCTCGACGTCCTATTCGGCGACAGCAGACACTTCCGACACGAGCCAATCTGGTTCGAGGTGGTGGACCTGTCCAGCGTGTACCACGCACTGCTGGGCCGGCCCGCGCTCGCCCGGTTCATGGCGGTCCCCCACTATGCCTACCTGAAGATAAATCTGTCAGGTCCGAAGGGCCTCATCACCGTCACCGGCGACTACCGCAAGTCCATAGAGTGCGCCTGAGACGGCGCCAAGCTGGCTGAGTCACTAGTCTTAGCCGAGGAGCGGCGCCAGCTCGACCGGATCGTCACCTTGGCCCAAGAGGCGTCGGCCGCACCGATCCCGGCCGAGGAGCCGGCCGATGAGGCCTCGTTCAAGCCCTCCAAGGAGACCAAGAAAGTGAAGCTGAACCCGGAAGACCCCAGCTGCAGCAAGTACATTGTCGTGGGCACCCGCCTCGACAACAAATAGGAAGGCGAGCTCGTCAACTTCCTCCGTGAGAATCGGGATATTTTCGCATGGACCCCAAAGGACATGCCGGGTATCCCGAGGAAGTAGCACAAAATCGACATCCGCAAGGACGCCAAGCCCGTCCGTCAACCCCTGCGACGTTTTTCCGAAGAGAAGAGAAGAACCATTGGTGAAGTGGTCGCCAAGCTTTTAGCGGCCGGCTTCATCATGGAAGTGTTTCACCCCGAGTGGCTGGCCAACCCAGTCCTCGTCCTGAAGAAGAACAAGACCTGGCGCATGTGTATCGACTACACCAGCCTAAACAAGGCCTGCCCCAAAGACCCGTTCGCCCTCCCGCAGATCGATCAAGTCATCGACTCCACTGCCGGGTGTGAGCTCCTATCCTTCCTGGATGCTTACTCTGGCTATCATCAGATTAAGATGGACCCGGCCGACGCCCTGAAGACGTCCTTCATCACGCCCTTTGGGGCGTATTCCTACATCACCATGTCGTTCGGCTTGAAGAACGACGGCGCCACCTTCTAGCGCTGCATGCAGAAATGCCTGCTCCCACAACTCGGCCGCAACATCCACGTCTACGTGCACGACGTCGTGGTGAAGACCAAGCAGCACCACACGCTCCTCGATGACCTGAAGGAGACCTTCGCCAACCTGCGTGAGTACAAGGTCAAGCTCAACCCGAAAAAGTGCGTTTTCGGCGTCCTGACCGGAAAGCTACTCGGCTTCCTCGTCTCGGAGCGCGGCATTGAGGCAAACCCGGAGAAAATCAAGGCCATCGAGCGCATGCGCAAGCCGGCCCGGCTACGCAATGTCCAGAAGTTCACCGGCTGCTTAGCGTCGGTCAGCCGGTTTCTCAGCCGGCTGGGTGAGAGGGCCTTGCCCCTATATCAGCTGATGAAGAAGATGATGCCGTTCGAATGGAATGACCAGGCGGACGAGGCTTTACGGGATCTCAAGTGCATGCTCTCCACCGCACCACTCCTGGCCGCACCGGCCGAGAAGGAGCCGATGTTGCTCTACATCGCCGCAACCTCGCGGTCAGTGAGGACGGTGATGGTGGTCGAGCAACCAGAGAAGGACAAGGTCCAAGCCGTCCAGCGTCCCGTCTACTACCTGAGCGAGGTGCTCTCCGCCTCGATGCAGAACTACCCGCACTACCATAAGATGTGTTACGGCGTGTACTTCACCGCCAAGAAACTGAAGTGGTACTTCAAGAGCATGTCGTCACCATGGTCAGCACGACCCCTCTCGGCGAAATCATCGGGTGCCGGGATGCCTCTGGCCGGGTCACTAAGTGAGCGCTCGAGCTAGCCGGCCACACCATCCTCTACGAGCCCCGCACAACAATCAAGTCCCAAGCTTTGGCCGACTTCCTCGTCGAGTGGACCGAAACCCAGTACTTGCCGCCGCCACCGGACTCGATGCACCGGCGCATGCACTTCGACGGCTCGAAGATGCGACTCGGCCTAGGGGCCGGCATCGTGCTGTCCTCCCCCAAGGTGACCGGCTCAAGTACGCACTGCAGATCCACTTCGCCGCCTCCAACAACGTCGCCGAGTATGAAGCCCTTGTGCACGGCCTCTGGCTTGCCAAGGAACTCGGCATCCGGTGCATCCTGTGCTATGGCGACTCGGACCTGGTGGTGCAGCAGTGCTCCGGCGAGTGGGCCACCCATGACTCCAACATGGCAAGCTACCGCTTCCTCGTCCAGAAGTTGTCCGGATTCTTCGCAGGCTGTGAGTTCCTCCACATCCCGCGCGCAGAAAATGAGGCGGCTGACACGCTTGCCGAAATCACCTCGTCCCGTAAGTCCATTCCGTCTGGCGTCTCCCTCGAGCATCTGCACAAGCCGTCCGTCAAGCCGTCTCCGGACTCCGAGTCCATCCACGTCCCAGCCGACCCGGCCGTGCCTCAACCCGTCCCGGGGACTGCTGCACCCAACCCGGCCGCTCCTCAACCCGGCCCGGGGACTGTCGAACCTGGCTCGGGGACTGCCAAACCTGACCCCGGGGCTGCTGGACCCGGCTTGGGGGCTGCCGCCCCAGAATCTGAAATGGTGGCCGTCTTCGCCATGGTGACGGCACCATCCTAGGCTCTGCCCCCTCTCGGAGTTCTTGGAGAACGGGGTCCTCCCCATGGACGAGACCAAAGCTCGGCAAGTGCAGCGCCAAGCGTCTGCCTACAGTATCATCAACAACGAGCTCGTCAAGCGCAGCTCCACCGGCGTATTCCAATGCTGCGTCGAGCAAGACAAGGGCATTGAGATCCTCCTCGACATACACCAGGGCGAGTGCGGGCACCACGCCGCCTCGCGGTCCCTGATGGCCAAGGATTTCCGCCATGGTTTCTACTGGCCCACGGCCCTCGAAGACGTAGAGTCACTCGTCCTCAAGTACGAGGGATACCAGTGCTTCAGCAAGTGCAGCCACGAGCCGGCGTCGGCACTCCGGACCATCCCGATCGCCTGGCCCTTCGCGGTATGGGGACTCGACATGGTGGGGCCCTTCAAAACCGCTCGAGATGGCATGACGCATTTGCTGGTGGCGGTGGACAAGTTCACCAAATGGATCGAAGTGAGGCCAATCAAGAAGCTGGACGGGCCAATGGCCGTTCGATTCATCAAGGACATCGCGGTGCGCTACGGCATGCCGAACAGCATCATCACAGACAACGGCACCAACTTCGCCAAGGGCGCGCTCGTGCAGCACTGCTCTGTCTCCGGCATCTGCCTCGACCAGGCTTTCGGTGCACATCCGTGGTCCAACGACCAGGTCGAGCGGGCCAACGGCCTCATCCTATCCGGCATCAAGCTGCAACTCGTCGAGCCGCTCATCCATTCGCCCGGCAGTTGGCTCGACGAGTTGCCGGCCATCCTCTGGAGTCTCCACACCACGCCAAACCGGTCGACCGGGTTCACCCCGTTCTTCCTCGTCTACGGAGCAGAAGCCGTCATCCCGACCGACGCCAAGTTCGACTCGCCGCGCGTCACGATGTACACGGAAGCCGAAGCCAAGGAAGCCCGCGAAGACGGCGTCGACCTGCTCGAAGAAGCACGTCTCCTAGCGCTCAGCCATCTACCAGCAAGGCCTGAGGCACTATCACAGCAAGAAGCTCAAACCCCTCGCTTTCCGGGAAGGAGATCTCGTCCTCTGGCTCGTCCAAGAGTAGACAGGCCAACACAAGTTGTCCTCCCAATGGGAGGGCCCCTTCATCGTCAGCAAGGCCTTGTGCGATCGCAACGCGTACTACCTCATCGACGCCCGCAAGACAAACAAGCGCAAGAGGGACACAACCGGCGAAGAAACAACCCGGCCATGGAATGCAGAGCTCCTTCGTCCGTTTTACAGTTAGCTGTGTGCACGTATGTATCACTGCCTTTTGTAATCATCTGAAAACTATGGGATCCCCGAACGACGCTCGGGGGCTGCCCTTTTATCACCAAGCTATTGTTTCTCCTACATTTGTGCATTACTTTCCTCTTAAACCAACCCGACCACCGGATCGACTCGCTCGGCCCGGAGGCTCGGGGGCTGCTACCTCTTGAGCATGCGTTGGTTTTCCCTTGAAGAGGAAAGGGTGATGCAGCAAAGTAGCGTAAGTATTTCCCTCAGTTTTTGAGAACCAAGGTATCAATCGAGTAGGAGACTACACGCAAGTCCCTCGTACCTGCACAAATAAATAAGAACCTTGCAACCAACGCGATAAAGGGGTTGTCAATCCCTTCACGGCCACTTGCAAAAGTGAGATCTGATAGAGATAATAAGATAAATATTTTTGGTATTTTTATGATATAGATTGGAAAGTAAAGATTGCAAAATAAACGGCGACAGAAATAACTAATTAACGGGAGATTAATATGATGGAAGATAGACCCGGGGGCCAAAGGTTTCACTAGTGGCTTCTCTCAAGATAGCAAATTCTACGGTGGGTGAACAAATTACTGTCGATCAATTGATAGAAAAGCGCATAGTTATGAGAATATCTAGGCATGATCATGTATATAGGTATCACGTCCGTGACAACTAGACCGAAACGATTCTGCATCTACTACTATTACTCCACACATCGACCGCTATCCAGCATGCATCTAGAGTATTAAGTTCATAAGAACAAAGTAACACATTAGGCAAGATGACATGATGTAGAGGGATAAACTCAAGAAATATGATATGAACCCCATATTTTTATCCTCGATAGCAACAATACAATACGTGCCTTGCTGCCCCTGCTGTCACTGGGAAGGGACACCGCAAGATTGAACCCAAAGCTAAGCACTTGTCCCATTGCAAGAAAGATCAATCTAGTAGGGCAAACCAAACTCATAATTCGAGGAGACTTGCAAAGATATCAAATCATACATATAAGAATTCAGAGAAGAACCAAATATTGTTCATAGATAATCTTGATCATAAACCCACAATTCATCAGATCTCGACAAACACACCGCAAAAAGAATTACATCGAATAGATCTCCAAGAAGATCGAGGAGAACTTTGTATTGAGATCCAAAGAGAGAGAAGAAGCCATCTAGCTAATAACTATGGACCCGAAGGTCTGTGGTAAACTACTCACACATCATCGGAGAGGCTATGGTGTTGATGTACAAGCCCTCCGTGATCGATTCCCCCTCCGGCGGAGCGCCAGAAAAGGCCCCAAGATGGGATCTCACGGGTATAGAAGGTTGCGGCGGTGGAAATAGGGTTTTGTGGTGCTCCTGGTTGTTTTTGGGGTATATGAGTATATATAGGAGAAAGAAGTAGGTCGGTGGAGCCATGAGGGGCCCACGAGGGTGGGGGCGCGCCTACCCCCCTGGACGCGCCTCCTACCTCGTGGCTGCCTCGTTGCTTCCTTGATGTCCACTCCAAGTCTCCTGGATTGCGTTTCTTCCAAAAATAACTATCCTGAAGGTTTCATTCCATTTGGACTCCGTTTGATATTCCTTTTCTGCGAAACACTGAAATAGGCAAAAAAAAACAACAATTTGCACTGGGCCTTTGGTTAATAGGTTAGTCCCAAAAATATAAAAGTGCATAATAAAGCCCATTAAACATCCAAAACAGATAATATAATAGCATGGAACAATAAAAAATTATAGATACATTGGAGACGTATCAAGCATCCCCAAGATTAATTCCTGCTTGTCCTCGAGTAGGTAAATGATAAAAACAGAATTTTTGATGTGGAATGCTACCTAGCATAATTCTCAATGTAATTTTCTTTATTGTGGCATGAATGTTCAGATCCGAAAGATTCAAGATAAAAGTTTAATATTGACATAAAAATAATAATACTTCAAGCATACTAACAAAGCAATCATGTCTTCTCAAAATAACATGGCCAAAGAAAGTTATCCCTACAAAATCATATAGTCTGGCTATGTTCTATCTTCATCACACAAAAATATTTAAATCATGCACAACCCCGATGACAAACCAAGCAATTGTTTCGTACTTTTGATGTTCTCAAACTTTTTCAATCTTCACGCAATATATGAGCGTGAGCCATGGACATAGCACTATATGTGAAATAGAATGGTGGTTGTGGAGAAGACAAAAAGGAGAAGATAGTCTCAAATCAACTAGGCGTATCAACGAGCTATGGAGATGCCCGTCAATAGATATCAATGTGAGTGAGTAGGGATTGCCATGCAACGGATGCACTAGAGCTATAACTGTATGAAAGCTCAGCAAAAGAAACTAAGTGGGTGTCCATCCAACTCGCTTGCTCACAAAGACCTAGGGCATTTTGAGGAAGCCCATCATTGGAATATACAAGCCAAGTTCTATAATGTAAAATTCCCACTAGTATATGAAAGTGACAACATAGGAGACTCTCTATCATGAAGATCATGGTGCTACTTTGAAGCACACGTGTGGTAAAAGGATAGTAACATTGTCCCTTCTCTCTTTTTCTCTCATCTTTTTTTTATTTGGGCCTTTTTTTTATTTATTTTTATGGCCTCTTTTTTTCTTTTCTTTTTCTTTTCGTCGGGAATCTCATCCCGACTTGTGGGGGAATCATAGTCTCCATCATCCTTTCCTCACTTGGGTCGATGCTCTAATAATGATGATCATCACACTTTTATTTACTTACAACTCAATACTTAGAACAAAATATGACTCTATGTGAATGCCTCCGGGGGTGTACCGGGATATGCAATGAATCAAGAGTGACATGTATGAAAGAATTATAAATGTGGCTTTGCCACAAATACGATGTCAACTACATGATCATGCAAAGCAATATGACAATGATGAAACATGTCATAACAAACGGAACGGTGGTAAGTTGCATGGCAATATATCTCGGAATGGCTATGGAAATGCCATAATAGGTAGGTATGGTGGCTGTTTTGAGGAAGGTATATGGTGGGTGTATGATATCGGCGAAAGGTGCATGGTATTAGAGAGGCTAGCAATGGTGGAAGGGTGAGAGTGCGTATAATCCATGGACTCAACATTAGTCATAAAGAACTCACATACTTATTCCAAAAATCTATTAGTTATTGAAATGAAGTACTATGCACATGCTCCTAGGGGGATAGATTGGTAGGAAAAGACCATCGCTCGTCCCCGACCACCACTCATAAGGAAGACAATCAATAAATAAATCATGCTCCGACTTCATCACATAACGGTTCACCATACATGCATGCTACGGGAATCACAAACTTTAGAACAAGTATTTCTCAAATTCACAACTACTCAACTAGGATGACTCTAATATCACCATCTTCATATCTCAAAACAATCATAAAGAATCAAACTTCTCATAGTATTCGATGCACTGTATATGATAGCTTTTATTATACCTATCTTGGATGTTCATCATATTAGGACTAATTTTATAGCCAAAGCAAATTACCATGCTGTTCTATAAGACTCTCAAAATAATATAAGTGAAGCATGAGAGATCAATAATTTCTATAAAATAAAACCACCACCGTGCTCTAAAAAGATATAAGCGAAGCACTAGAGCAAAATTATGTAGCTCAAAAGATATAAGTGAAGCACATAGAGTATTCTAATAAATTCCGATTCATGTGTGTCTCTCCAAAAGGTGTGTACAGGAAGGATGATTGTGGTAAAATAAAAAGCAAAGACTCAAATCATACAAGACGCTCCAAGCAAAACACATATCATGTGGTGAATAAAAATATAGCCTCAAGTAAAGTTACCGATGGACGAAGACGAAAGAGGGGATGCCTTCCGGGGCATCCCCATGCTTAGGCTTTTGGTTGTCCTTGAATTTTACCTTGGGGTGCCTTGGGCATCCCAAGCTTAGGCTCTTGCCACTCCTTATTCCATAATCCATCAAATCTTTACCAAAAAACTTGAAAACTTCACAACACAAAACTCAACAAAAAATCTCATGAGCTCCGTTAGCGAAATAAAACAAACCACCACAATAAGGTACTGTAATGAACTCATCCTTTATTTATATTGGTGTTAAACCTACTGTATTCCAACTTCTCTATGGTTCATACCCCCTGATACTAGCCATAGGTTCATTAAAATAAGCAAGCAACACACGGAAAATAGTATCGGTCAAAAACAGAACAGTCTGTAGCAATCAGATTTGTTAGAATACTTCTGGAACTCAAAAAATTCTGAAAAACTAGGACAACCTGGATAATTTGTATATTGATCTTCTACAAAAATAATTAGCAATTTATCACGTTCTGGTGAATTTTAACAATTATTTTTGTGAGCGCCAAGTTTGTGTCTTTTCCAGCAAGATCAAATAATTATCACCCAAGAAGATCCTATTGGTTCTACTTGGCACAAACACTAATCTATACCTACTAATAAAGCAAGGTGTGTTTCGCTTATTTTTTCATTCGTTCACCCATATTATTATTTTTATCTTTTCAGATTTCCTAATATATCCGAGATGGTACTAATTTTTCATCCGTTTATAATTAAAAGACGATTCGTATAGACGCAATGGGCCTCGGCCCACGCTGCCTCCGCTCGAAACTATACGGGCTGCGCCCACGCTCTAGAAGCTGGTAAAAATCCCTTGGGCTAGAATTTGGACTAGGCCGCGAGCACTAGAAGAGATTAAAAAATATGCTGCGTGGGTGGATCGACCTCCTGACCCAACGTCCTAAGCTGAAAGCAACTGCCAACTCATCCATCTCCTTCTATTGTTAAAATGTAGGATTCATAGTTAGTCTCACATTGCTATTTTACATAAAATTCCACTAATTTATATACGTTGGGAGTTACAAGAATCAACAAGTGAGCCATTAAAAAATAGAGGGTGCAATATGGGCCGTTTACCCAGTAGAAACCGAGAACAAAAAATTAATTGTCGTGGCTGCATGTGACAATAACAGATTTCGTGGGAAAAATAGCCGAGAGAAAAGAACAAACAAAGAAAAGGAAGATGGCTATTAATTAAGCCGACCATAATAGAAAGAGGTGATGAATATAGATTAGACCGGCACCTTCTCGTATATTATTGGTGAGGCGTGCATACCTCCTGATCACTTGCACTCCAAATTAGAATGTCATAAAAAGTGTTCTCACGTTTTATTTTTTGTGTCATTTTCAATGTCTTCTGACTTTTGAAAAATCTTATTCAATTTTTTAAAAATCATTCATGCATCTTAAAATGTTTGTGTAACTTTATTAAGAAATTGTTCATGTATAGAAATAATATTTATATAATATGAAACATATTCGCCCTTTTCTGAAGAAACATGTAAATCTAAAAGGTGTTCATGTTCTTAAAATTATATTCATAATTTAAAAAATATCCATGCCCTTTAAGATATTCCATGTGATTTAAAAGGTGGTTGTGTTTCAAAAAGAATGTCGATGCATTTTGAAAAATAAATTTTTTTTTTTAAAACTCGGTGTGCGTATGAGGGACTAGCCGTAGGCAATACCTTAGGAAGGGTGGCCTTCATGCCCCGTCTCGACGAGATTAGGTAAAAAATATTAAACATTCACTTGCAATGGTGTAGTTTCGTGAGAGATGTAAGTGCGGTGGCCATATTTGCACGCATTGCAATTAGGTCGATAGCTTGACCATCGGTGAGGGCGGGAAGGAGCATAAACGACAACACGGATGAGATACTATGTTCAAATATATAACGTGCACCAATGAATGGGTCTTGAGTCATGCTTACTGTGCTAGAAGTATGCGATTTTTTCTCCCGTTGCAACGCACGGGAACGTTTGCTAGTTAAAACATAAAACCACATCTAACCAGAGGCTAGATGAATTATTTATTACTAAACCAGAACAAAAAGCAAGGAACAAAAATAAAATTGGGTTGCCTCCGAACAAGCACTATCGTTGAACGCCCCTAGCTAGGCATAAAAACAAGAATAGATCTAGGTATTATCATCTTTGGTATGCAATTCTTCAATGGAACACTTATAACCCTTAGGAGTTTCCTTCTTTTTATTAATGATCAAACTCCTAGGCAAGAAATCAAGAAATTCATTCGTAGCAAAAGTTCCTTAATGATAGCAAAAAAGTTGGGGTGAACACTTATTGACTTGAGATCCGCATTTTCCCTACTAGAAGATTCACCCTTATTTTTACGAACATACATCAATTTGGCAACTTTGGCAGTAGGAGGATTTGGAGTATTTCTCACAGAAGAAAAGTCAGACCCTAAGTTGGTAATAATATCCTCAAGTTTATCAATTCTTGTGGAATCTTGATCTATCTTTTCGTTAACTATGGGTTCTTTTCCTTAAAAAAATTCAGAGTAACTCCTACCTTAGATCCATATTGGGTAATCTGGTTGTGGATCTTTTTATCCAAATTCTCAATCAACTCTAAAGTGGCAACTTTATTTTTAATAATTTCAAGCCTTTGCATCACATGTTCCAAAGTTAAAATAGTTCCATTAACCAAAAGAGGTGGTGGGAAAAAACAAATCTATCATAGCATTATAAGAATCAAAAGTATGGCTACCCAAGAAATTCCCTCCGGTAATGGTATCAAGAATATATCTATTCCAAGGGGTGATGCCTACATAAAAATTGCGAAGAAGAACGGAAGTGGATTGCTTCCTAGTGGATCTATTCTGAGCATTGCAAATTCTATACCAAGCATCTTTTGAATTTTCTCCCTCCCTTTGTTTAAAATTAAGAACTTCATGATCGGGAGTACTAACGATGATAGAAGGACTAGCCATAATAGCAAAACCAACGATCTAACACATGGACACACAAGAAGCAAACAAAAAGAGACGAACGGAAAAAGGGCGAATGAAACGGCAAGGGTGAAGTGGAGGAGACGAAAACGAGAGGCAAATGGCAAATAATGTAATGCGAGGGATAACAGTTTGTGATGGGTACTTGGTATGTCTTGACTTGTGCGTAGATGTCCCCGGCAACGGCGCCAGAAATCCTTCTTGCTACCTCTTGAGCATGCGTTGGTTTTCCCTTGAAGAGGAAAGGGTGATGCAGCAAAGTAGCGTAAGTATTTCCCTTAGTTTTTGAGAACCAAGGTATCAATCGAGTAGGAGACTACACGCAAGTCCCTCGTACCTGCACAAACAAATAAGAACCTTGCAACCAACGTGATAAAGGGGTTGTCAATCCCTTCACGGCCACTTGCAAAAGTGAGATCTGATAGAGATAATAAGATAAATATTTTTGGCATTTTTATGATATAGATTGGAAAGTAAAGATTGCAAAATAAACGGCGACAAAAATAACTAATTAACGGGAGATTAATATGATGGAAGATAGACCCGGGGGCCATAGGTTTCACTAGTGGCTTCTCTCAAGATAGCAAATTCTACGGTGGGTGAACAAATTACTGTCGACCAATTGATACAAAAGCGCATAGTTATGAGAATATCTAGGCATGATCATGTATATAGGCATCACGTCCGTGACAACTAGACCGAAACGATTCTGCATCTACTACTATTACTCCACACATCGACCGCTATCCAGCATGCATCTAGAGTATTAAGTTCATAAGAACAGAGTAACGCATTCGGCAAGATGACATGATGTAGAGGGATAAACTCAAGCAATATGATATAAACCTCACCACCCCCTACTACTCCCACCGCTAGCCAGGCCCTGCGGCGACGGCAGCCTCACACCGCAGCCGAACCAGTGAACCCTTGTACTCCTCTCCACATGGGCATCCACTGCCGCGTCTTCCCCGGCTCCGCGTCGTTCCCTTCCTAGGCCTCGCCGTCGTCCACCGCCTTGGTGCTCTCGGCGCGGCGTGGTCAATGTGGTCAACGAATGACTTCCATCGGAAGAGTACTATATGTTGAGAGGCTGGCAGCTGGGTCCACGGCCGCAGCAAGGAAGTGCCTCCCCATTACGCGGAAAATAATGATTCCTCCACCTGACAGCAGGGACCCACCGGACGGGCCACCGTATTTCACGAAAAAAACATTCCCCCCGGACTGCTGGGACCCACCAGCTACATCTTTGCACGCAAGGAAGTGCCTGACAGTCGGGTGGGCCACCGTATTTCACGAAAAAACATCCCCCCCGACTGCTGGGACCCACCAGCTACATCTTTGCACGCAAGGAAGTGCCTGACAGTCGGGACCCACCCGGTCGAAGCGTATGCAGTGTTGTCATTCTGGTCGCGAATGTGTACGTACATACTGGTCGATCGGTCTGTCTGCAGGCTGCAGCGATGAACCGTGGCCGTGTCAGGAAGGGCGCGTGTGGTAGTAGAGGCGTGCACTTGTCGTAGTACAGGTGTGCACGTAGCATTTACATGTACGTACAGCGGCCAGCGTCCAAGAAAGTAAACACGGCCACGTACGTACATACGGGCGGGGTCTCGAACGCCTACTCGCACATACATACGGCCAGGGCTCGTGTACATGGCTGTGACTGGGTCGGAACGGAGAAACTGCATCGCTGTTGTGTTCATGGGGAGGCAACAGAATGCGTCGTGTTCATCGGGAGGCAACGGAATGCATGCTATTCATTGGGAGCCAACCAGCTTGGACGGAATAGCCGATGGAAACGAGGCCTTGAGTACCGAAGAACGGAGGAAACGGCCTTGTGTTCGACCGGCCACGATCGAAACGGGATCCTGTTCATCGGGAGGGGTCTGGCGTACCGCAAAATGGAGGAAACGGACCTCCTACAGTCGAAACGGGGTCCTGTTGATTTGGAGGGGTGTGGCGTACCGCAAAACGGAGAAAATGGACTTGTGTTGGAGCGCTACGGTCGAAACGGGGGTCCTGTTCATCAGGAGGGGTGTGGCGTACCGCAAAATGGGAATCCACGGGAGTTCATCTCCACCGTTGACCTCCTCCAGCCTCCACGGGCTACTGTTCATCCACCATCGACCTCCTCCAGCCTCCACCTACGACTGTTCATCCACGGGTTCATGTTCATCCAGCCTGCACCATGTGCTCCTCCACCGGCTACTGTTCAACCAGCCCTCTCCACGGGGTCCTGTTCAACCACCCCTCCACGGGGCTACTGTTCATCCAGCCCTCCACCGGCTACTGTTCAACCAGCCCTCCACCGGCTACTGTTCATCCAGCCCTCCACGGGGTCCTGTTCATCCACCGGCTCGATTGATCGGGGTCCTGTTCATCCAGCGGCAACGGCCTCTACTACCACGGGTCCTGTTCATCCAACCCCCCACCGGGAACTGCTCATCCAAACCCCCCAACAACACTCACTATTCATCCAGAGGCAGCATCGATCGGCTTCAGTTAAAAGCAGTAGCGAAGGAATCACTCGGGTTCAGTTAACAGCAAGGGATCGATCGGGGTTCAGTAACGTAGCTAGTCCAATCACTCGGGTTTAGTTAGAGCGCAATGCCTCGCACACACGCCTGTATGTACGAGAGAAACGTGCATCACTCGGCCCCCGACCACCCAACGTAACTGGGAACTCCCCCGATATTTTCCTCGCCCTCGCTCGAGGATGGCATTGTACGGCAGAAGGATGTGCGCGACGTCGAAGTCGATGAGCTCGTAGCGGTAGTTCTTGCGTTCTCCGAAGGTCACAGGGAGGCGGACCTGCCCTATCGGCGTGGTAGAACCGTCGGTCACTCCTGAGAAAGGCTTGGTAGGCTGAAGCTGGTCATATGGCACTTGGAGGTTGTCGAACGTGTCGACGGACAGGACGTTGAGCCCTGCGCTGCCGTCGATGAGGGTCTTGGTAACTTGCATGTTGCTGATGACTCGTGAACAAAGCATTGAGAGGGCGCCAGCGGTAGCTGCGCACTTGAGCTGATCTGCCGAATTGAACGTGATGGGGCACTGGGACCATCTAAGCGGGCGTGTGGCCTCGAGCTTGGGGAGGACTGCATTCACTTCATGAGCAAACTGTTTGAAGATACGCTGCGAGGCTGGGGCTTGAGCTCCACCCAAGATGCAGGCGATAGCTCGTGGCTCCTAGAAGCCCCCAGCCCGCTCGTCTTGATGGTGGTCGTCATTCCTTCTTGGCGGTGGCGGCAGCGGAGGGAGTCCGGCGTTGCCTTGAGGACAATCCTCACGAGGTTGATCCCTCCAGGCGCCCTCGCGAGGCTGATCCTGTCAGTGGTCCTCACGAGGCCGGTCACGCCACTCCTGGCGCGGGCCGCGGTCGTCCCAGCGTCCGCCACCACGTCCTCCTCCTCAGCCGTAGCCCCGGTCACCGCGCTCGGGGCGTCGACCGAAGCATCCTTCGTGAAAGGCTCTGAGCTCTTGACAGTCGCTGGTGTTGTGGGTATTCAGGTTGTGGAAGGCGCAAAACGGTCGGTTTCTCTTGGATGACTCGGGCTGGTCTCTGCCACGCTTGGTGTCCGGTTCTCCCGCGAGCACGACTGCTCCCTTGCGCTTCACGTCCTTGGTCTTGGTTTCTTCTCCTCTGGGTCTGCGGCCGGGAGCTTGAGGAGGGAGAGGCGCCCCTCCTCAGCTCTTGCGCACTTGGTCGCCAGGTTGAACAACTCCAGAGACGTGCACAGCTCCTCGTGGATAGCAAGCTCTTCCTTCATCTTGACATCACGGACGCCATCAGAGAACGCGGAGATGATGGCCTCGTCCGTCACCTTGGGGATCTTGAGGCGGACATTGTTGAAGCGCTGGATGTACTTCTGGAGGGTCTCTCCTGGTTGTTGCTTGACGCGGCGCAGGTCACCCGCGGCCGGCGGGTGGTCGCGAGTGCCCTGGAAGTTGGCGACTAAGTGGTTGCGCATCTCATCCCAAGAGGAGATCGAGCCTGGGGGCAAGTTCAGGAGCCAGGATCGGGCGCCATCCTTGAGAGCCATGGGAAACCAGTTCGCCATGACTTTCTCATCGCCATTGGCCGCCTCGATGCTCAGCTCGTAGAGCTGCAAGAACTCCGCGGGGTCGGGGGTGCTGTCGTAGCGAGGAGGCAGATCTGGCTTGAACTTGCCCGGCCAGGCGACGCTACGCAGCTCAGGAGTGAAGGTGCGGCAGCCGTCCGTGGTCACCGGGGCCCGCCTTGAAGGTGGAGCTTGGTCTTGGTGGGGTCCGCGCACTGCCGCCGCAGGCGGCGCGCGGCCTTGCCGTGGTGGCGCAGGGAGTGCAGGGGCGCCGGACACGGTGGGTCGCATCATGGAGCCACGCGCCTTGGCGCTAGGGCACCGTCTTGATGCAGAGGTGGTGGAGGTGCTTCATGAGCCACGGCGCCCGTGGCTGGTGGAGGGCGAGGCAGAGAGAGGGACGGCGCCGGGGAGCCCCCTGCGGCGCGGACGAGCTCAGCGATATGGTCGAGCCAGTCCTCGTAGAGGTCGTCTACTGGGCGGTAGTGCAGGAGCTCATGCGCCATGAGGAGCGCGGCATGCGTGACCATGGTAGCACGACGTGCATGGGATGAAGAACCGGCCGGGGTCAGCGATGGAGTGGCGGTGCGGCCGTCCCGCCGCACCGAGGGGTGCAGCGAGGATGCTTGCTGCTCGTTCCCCGCCGGGCCGGTGGCAGCGTTGGCGGCAGGCGACGGGGAACGACGAGGTGGCCCGCCGCTGGGAGCCGTCTGAGCGACGCGGGCGGCGAGGGCAGGCCGGCGCTCAGCACGAGCGCGGCGAGCGTCCGCCATAGAGGCGACGGAGCAACGGGGCACGGAGCGACAGAAGGAAGCTTCGGCGCACCCCTACCTGGCACGCCAACTGTCGGATCACGGGTTCCGGCAAAATCCTCAAGGTTCGAACACTGGGGTGCACGAAGATTTCCTCCCTACCTATCCATGTCCTAACTAGCTAAGATCTCAAGAAGGAACTCGACGAACTCACAACACAAGGGACACAAGAACGAACTCCACGGGCTACTGTTCATCCACCGTCGACCTACTCTAGCCTCCACCTGTGACTGTTCATGCACGGGTTCCTGTTCATCCAGCCTGCACCGCGTGCTCCTCCACCGGCTACTGTTCAACCAGGCCTCTCCACGAGGTCCTGTTCAACCACCCCTCCACGGGCTACTGTTCATCCAGCCCTCCACCGGCTACTATTCAACCAGCCCTCCACCGGCTACTGTTCATCCAGCCCTCCACGGGGTCCTGTTCATCCACCGGCTCGATTGATCGGGGTCCTGTTCATCCAGCGGCAACAGCCTCTACTACCACGGGGTCCTGTTCATCCAACCCCCCACCGGGAACTGTTCATCCAAACCCCCCAACAACGCTCACTGTTCATCCAGAGGCAGCATCGATCGGCTTCAGTTAGCGGCAGTAGCGAAGGAATCACTCGGGTTCAGTTAACAGCAAGGGATCGATCGGGGTTCAGTAACGTAGCTAGTCCAATCACTCGGGTTCAGTTAGAGCGCAATGCCTCGCACACACGCATGTACGTACGGGAGAAATGTGCATCGCGCTCGGCCCCCGACCACCCACCGTAACCGGGAACTCCCCCGATATTTTCCTCGCCCTCGCTTCTACCACGGTTTTCTCCGTCATGGACGGCCCAAAGAATGTCATGCAGCTGCGTCTCCGGCCCGCCCAGGATGAAAAGCCCATTTTCTATCATGATTTTTTGTCATAGAAGTAGGACCCCACCACATCTTTGATGATACCGGGTTTTGTCACAATTATCGTCATAGAAGTGTCATAAGCATGACAGGAAAAAAATTCGTTCGGCCCAAAATGTCACGGATGTGTCTTTTTTTTGTAGTGCTTATAGTGTGATTCCTTCGGTGTAGCTTGAAAACGGGCACACATGCAAACACTAAGCATAATATCTGGCCTAGATGCACATAGATACAATAAAGAGCCAATCATGGAGCGGTATACCTTTTGATCGAAGTCTATATGATTTTCATCAGTGCATAGATGGCCATTTGTGGGCATAGGAATTTTGACGCCTTTGCAATCTTGCATGCCGAATTTACTCAACACATCCTTGAGGTATTTCTCTTGATATATGAAGATGCCGTTGCGCTGTTGACGAATTTGAAGACCTAAGAAGAATTTATATTCTCCCATCATAGACATTTTATATTCCTCACTCATCATATAGGCAAATTTGTCACTGTAACGTTGGTTAGGACAGCCAAAGATAATATCATCAACATATATTTGGCACACGAACAATTCATCGTCATAGGTTTGGTGAAAAGAGTTGGGTCAAGTGAACCGGGTTTGAAGCCTTTCTTCATGAGGACTTCGTTCAAAGTATCCTACCACTCCCGATGGGCCTGCTTGAGGCCATAGAGGGCCTTATTGAGTCTGAAGATTTTGTCAGGATGCTTAGGATCTTCAAAACCTGGGGGTTGAGCAACATATACTTCTTCCTCAAGCTTACCATTGAGGAATGCACTTTTCACATCCATTTGATATAAGATGATATTATGATGGTTAGGATAAGCAAGAAATATGCGAATAGCCTCAAGTCTAGCAATAGCTGCAAAAGTTTCATCGAAATCAATTCCTTCAACCTGTGTGTAGCCTTGAGCTACAAGTCGTGCCTTATTCCTCACCACAAGGCCATTTTCATCTTGCTTGTTCCGGTAGATCCATTTGGTGCCGATGATATTGTGCTTGTGTGGGTCTGGTCGCTTGACAAGTTCCCAGACATTGTTGAGCTCGAAGTGATGTAATTCATCTTGCATCACTTGAATCCACTTAGGCTCCAGAAATGCCTCATCTACTTTGGTGGGCTCTGTGATAGATACAAAAGCATAGTGCCCACAAAAGTTAGACAAATGTGAAGCCCTTGAGCGTGTGAGAGGACCTGGTGCGTTGATGTCGTCGATGATTTTCTCGATCTGCACTTCATTTGCAACGTGAGGATGAGCAGGTTGACGACGTTGATTGGGCTCAGCATTTTCTTCAGAGCCATTTTCCTCAGGAGCACCAGCATGATGTTCTTCACTTTCTGGAATGACTTCTTCGGCAGATTCTTTGATAGGAATGACATCCTCAGTAGCCTTGAACTTGATGGATTCCTCAGGTGACATTTCATCTAGCACAGGAGGTAGGTGCTCTCTTTGTGAGCCGTTAGTTTCATCGAACCACACATCTATAGTTTCAACAACCTTGTGGTGAAAGGTGTTGAAGACTCTGTAGGTGTGTGAGTCCTTTCCATAACTAAGCATAAAACCTTCATGTGCTTTTGGTGCAAATTTAGAATTGTGATGAGGATATCTAATCCAACATTTAGCACCGAAGACTTTGAAATAACTCACATTGGGTTTCTTGTCAGTGAGGAGTTCATATGAAGTCTTTTTGAAGAATTTGTGAAGATATACTCGGTTGATGATGTGGCACACAGTATCAATTGCCTCAGGCCAGAAACAAGGAGGCGTCTTGTATTCATCAAGCATAGTGCAAGCCATCTCAACAAGAGTCCTGTTCTTGCGCTCCACGACGCCATTTTGCTGAGGAGTATAAGGAGCAGATAACTCGTGAGTAATACCAAGTTCATCAAGACCAGTATTCTTCAACTCGGTCCCATTGTCACTCCTAATGTGCTTGATCTTCACACTGAAGTTGGTTGAAGCCCTCGAGGAAAATTGTTTGAAGACTTCCTGCACTTCAGTTTTGTAAGTGATGATATGCACCCATGTATAATGAGAATAGTCATCAACAATAACAAAACCATATAAAAATGTTGCATTAGTGAATGTGGCATAGTGAGTAGGGCCAAAGAGATCCATGTGAAGCAATTCAAATGGACGAGTGGTAGTCATGATAGTCTTTGAGGGATGCTTGGACTTGGTCATCTTTCCAGCTTCGCAAGCTCCACACAGATGATCTTTGAGGAATTTGACACACTCGATGCCAATGACATGCTTCTTCTTCGCGAGCGTGTGCAAGTTCCTCATGCCAGCATGAGCCAGTCGTCGATGCCATAACCAGCCTTCTGAAGCTTTTGCAAGTAGACATGTGGCAGGTTGTGGTCCTGTAGAGAAATCAACAATATACAAGTCTCCTCTCCTAAAGCCTTCGAAGACTTTGGAATGGTCAGCTTCCGTGATCACAACACAACGATACTTGCCAAATACAACAACCATATAAAGATCATAAAGCATTGAGACAGACATGAGGTTGAATCCTAAGGACTCGACAAGCATGACTTTGTCCATGTGTCGATCCTTTGAGATTGCAACCCTACCTAGACCCAATACCTTGCTTTTGCCTTTGTCAGCATAGGTGATATGCTTCAGATGCTATGGAGATAAAGCAGTGTCCATCAATAAGTTCCTGCCACCAGTCATGTGATTTGTACATCCACTGTCGAGGACCCACTCAGTAGCTTTGGGTTGATCATCCTGCAGATGAATTATTGCATCTTACAAACTCATATACTTCATCAGTGAAGAATATGACATCAATTTCATCACATCGATTTCATCAAGCAATACAAAAGTTAAAGCAGTAGGAGGACGTGAGAAATGAAAATTCATTTCTTCATAATTAGCTTGCGTCCTTTCAAGCATATTCAGGTCTCCAGCAAATTCATCAGATGTTCAAGTTCGTCTGGAGACCTGACCCTGCATAAGAGATTAGTTCTTTTTCTTCACCACCCACATCTGGAGGGGTGGCAAAGAGTTCATCATTCTGCGAGCTCCATAAGAAAAAGGTGGCATAGAAGCCAGTCCACTTCGTTTCACAGAAGAGGGGTTAGGGTAAGCATATGAATAAGCAGAGAAATTCTTCAAGGACTTATGAACATAGTGATTTGAAGAATAGTGCACATATTCATAGCCCTTAGGCTTTCCCTGCGAAACAGAAGTGTTAGCACGATCATGTTCATATCAGGATTTTGATCCATATGAGGAATTTGATCCACGTGAGAAATTTGGTCCGTATGAGGACTTGGATCCATATGAAGAATTTGATCTAGGGCTCCTATTCTTCACAGGTGGTGTCATGATGACATTCAGCTGAAGAATTTCAAGGCACCGTTTGGGAATCCAGATTTTCTTCATAGAGGGACCATTCCTGCATTTAGTGCCAATATATCTAGCAAATACTTCACCATTCTGATTTTTGAACAGTTTATAGTTGGAGTCAAATGACTCATCAGGAGAATATGAAGATTCACAAGTAAAGCCAGATAAAGTGGATGGATCTACAGGAGGTTCCTTAGTAGCAACCCATGAGGTTTTGGGATACTGCTCAGGTTTCCAGTAGGTCCCATCAGCATTGAGTTTTCTCTCAAAGGCAATACCCTCTTTCCTAGGGTTCCTACTATGGATCTGCTTTTTAAGCACATCACAAAGAGCCTGATGCCCTTTGAGGCTTTTGTACATGCCTGTCACATACAATTCCTTCAATCATGCATTGTCATTGATAGTTTTGGTATCCTCAGATGAGGAATTTGTGACCACATAGACAGTTGAAGAATTTGCAGCAATAGAAGCATTTGAACATTCAGGTGAAGAATTAGCAGATTCACGTTCAATGCATTTCAAGCATGGTGGAATGAATTCATCCTGAGCGGCACTGATATGTTGAGCAAGCAATGAATCACGCTCCTTCTGAAGATCTTCATAACTCACCCTTAGCTTCTAGAGATCTTGCTTTCTTTCAAGAAATTCATATGAAAGCTTCTCATGATCAGCTAAGAGAGTGTTATGATGATTTTGACGGTTATCAAACTTAGACTGAAGTCTCTGAAGATTATCAGTCAGAGTTTGAGTTTGATCCATTTCTTCACCCAACAGGTCATCGCTTTTGTCTAGCGTATTTTGAACTTTTTCAAAAGCCTTTTGTTGTTTCACAGCAATCTTAGCAAGTTTAGAATAACTAGGCTTGAGGTTTTCATCAGATTCATCCTCACTTGATTCAAAGGAGGGATATTTGAGTACCTTGACACCTTTTGCCATGAAGCAATAGGTGGGAGCGTAGTCATCGTCGTAGTCGTCAGCAGTGTTGGGGAAGTCATTTTCCTCACAGTTGAAGATAGACTTGCAGACGAAAGCAGTAGCGAGAGCTAGGCTCGCCACACCAGAGTCTGACTCCTCAGATGCCTCCTCTTCCTCATTTTCCTCAGATTCAGCTTCAGAGTCCATTTCCTTTCCAATGAATGCCCGAGCCTTTTTGGAACTGCTCTTCTTGTGAGTGAAGACTTTGAAGATTTTGACGATGAGGACTTTGAGGATTTCTTCTTCTTCTTTGAGTCATCAGAATTGTCATCCTTATATTTCTTCTTCTTCGATTCCTTCTCCCACTGAGGACAATCACTAATGTAGTGACCAGGTTTCTTGCATTTGTGGCAAGTTCTCTTCTTGTACTCACGGGATGAGGAATCTGATCTCATGTCATCACCCCTTGAAGATTTTCTAAAGTGACCATGTCTTGAGAACTTCTGGCATTTCCTCATGAGCATTGCTAGCTCCTAGCTTAGTTCTTTAGGATCACCAAGGCTGCTACCAGAATCCTCTTCTTCATATTAAAAAGCTGCCTTGGCCTTTAGTGCGCGAGATCAACCATAGCTTGGTCTGTAAAGATCTCTCTTCTCACCAAGCTGGAACTCATGAGTATTTAGCCTCTCGAGGATATCAGCAGGGTCAAGTGACTTGTAGTATCCACACTCTTGAATCATCAGTGCAAGAGTGTCAAATGAGGAATCGAGCGATCTTAGCAATTTCTTCACCACCTCATGGTCGGTGATGTCAGTGGCACCAAGTGCTTGAAGCTCATTTGAGATGTCACTGAGGCGATCGACGGTTTGCTGAACATTTTCATTGTTGAGTCTTTTGAAGTGGTTGAAGAGATTTCGAAGAAACTCGAAAGTGACGTTGTGTTGAGACTCCTTCGTTGACCTTTGACAGCCTATCCCAAATAAGCTTTGTTGTCTCCAAAGCACTCACTCTGCCATACTGCCCTTTGATCAGATGGCCACATATGATATTCTTCTCTTGAGAGTCGAGTTGCTTGAATCTCTTCACATCAGCAGCGTTCATGGAAGGAGTGTTGGTGGGAACGCCATTTTCCACAATGTACCAGAGATAGTTGTCAATTGCCTCAAGATGCATGCGCATCTTATTCTTCCAGTAGGGGTAGTCTGTCCCATCGAAGGTAGGACACCCAGCCAAGACCTTGATCATGTCTGCAGTCGACATAACTAAAACTCCAGGTGGTTAAACCAAAATCACACAGAACAAGGGAGTACCTTGCTCTGATACCGACTGAAAGTGTGTTATATTGACTAGAGGGGTGAATAGGCGATTTTTACAAATTCGTCACTAAGGAATTTCAAGGTGAGGAAATTCCTAAGCAACGAACTACTTAGCATCGGAATAAGTACTCAAATGCAAGCATAACAGAGCAGTAGCACATTCATCATGATGAAATGAAAACAAGCACAGAGTACAGGTAGCATAAACATAGGATAAGCAGACTGAAGACAAACTGACTGAAGAAGTAGGATTGAGGAAATTGTGAAAGTCTTCAATCAAAGTCTTCAAACAGTAACGATCAAGTACTTCAACACAGAAATGAGGAAATGTAAGAGTTCAAGAAATAGAACCAGTAGCTTGGTGAAGACTATGATTTGGTAGACCAGTTCCAACTGTTGTGACCGTCGTACGTCTGGTTGGAGCGACTAGGTGTTTAAACCTGAGGACACACAGTCCTCACCGTATTCTCCTTGAGCTAAGGTTACACAGACCTCACCCAATCACTTGTGGTAAGTCTTCAGGTGACTTCCAAACCTTCACATACCCGGTCACTCGGTGATCCACAATTTTCTCTTGGATGCTCTAGACCATGACGCCTAACTGTGTGGAGGATACACAGTCCTCAAAGGTAACAAGCGTTGGTTCCACACAGGAACAATCTCTTCAGTGATGCTCAATCACTTTGGGTTTGTAGGTGTTTGGGTTTGGGTTTTCCTCACTTGATAAATTTCGCTCGAAGTCCTCGGAGGATGGGATGCTCTAAATGACAAGTGTCAATCTATCTCTTGGAGCAGCCAACAAACTAGTGGTTCTAGGGGGCAGCTATCTATAGCCTAGGGAGTAGCCCGACATGATAAGACATAAATGCCCTTCAATGCTATGATCGTTAGGTGGGTAGATATTTTGGGACAGCTGGCGCATAGCACATCAACGGTCGAATATTTGATCTATCAAATTCCTCGGGGCTATCATGTTCCTCACTTGTAGGCAATCCGCACTGGTGAATTCCTAATTCCTCAGTCAGAACAAATTTCTCAGAGAACAGAATATCTTCGTCTCTGTCACTGGTGAAATTGGCTGAACTTTATGAGATTTCCAATGGCTTCACTCGAAAGGATTGGGAAGGTGTAGGATTTGAGATGAGCATCACTTGGAAACTTTTCCTTAGTTTTACCTCGACCCCTTTAACAGTACGGTGTTTCCTATGACTCAAGAAAGAGAAAATGAAACTACGTAAAAAAAAGTCTTCACGCTTCGTATTCCTCGCATGAACATCAAGTCTTCACGGTCACACCAATTTCTTCACTTTCAAAGTCTTCAAGAAAACCAAAGTCTTCAGCTAAAGACATTCATTTTTAGGGGTCGACTTTCATCGTAAATATCAAACTCCTCATAGACTTATAGACCTGTGTACACTCACAAACTCATTAGTCCCTTAACCTATAAGTCTTCAATACACCAAAATCACTAAGGGGCACTAGAAGCACTTAAAATACCTCCTTTCTTAGGGACACAATGAATAGGATTTACCCATCTACTATCAGCTATAGGATAGATTATACCTACTTCTAGAAGTTTTAATATTTCCGTTCTTACCACTTCTTTCATCTTCGGATTTAATCGCCGTTGGTGATCAACAACGGGTTTAGCATCAGGTTCCATATTGCTCTTGTGCTGGCAGAGAGTGGGACTAATGCCCTCTAAATCATCAAGAGTATATCCAATAGCAGCTCGGTGCTTCCTTAGAACTTTCAATAATATTTCTTCTTCATGTTTTGAAGGTTAGCACTAATAATAACATGATATATCTTATTCTCATCAAGATAAGCATATTTCAAAGTGTCTGACAATTATTTTAATTCAAACACAGGATCACATTTAGGTGGAGGATGACCTCCTAGAGTTTTGATAGGCAAATTGTGTTTAAGCAGAGGACGTTGCTCAAAGAAAATCTTATCTATTTCTGTTCTTTCATGCAGATGCATATCATTTTCATGGTCTAGAAGATATTATTCTAAAGGATCAGTAGGAGGTACAGCAATAGAAGCAAGACCAATTATTTCATCCTTACTAGAAAATTCTTCATTATGAGGTTTTATACTAAACTTGGAAAAATTAAAGTCATGAGACTCATCACCAAAGCTAACACCGACAGTTTGTTTCTCACAATCTATTTTAGCATTAACGGTGTTCAAGAAAGGTCTACCAAAGATAATGGGACAAAAGTCATCTTGTGGGGAACCAAGAACAAGAAAATCGGTAGGGTATTTTATTTTCCCACACAAGACATCAACATCTCTAACAATCCCAAGTGGTGTGATGGTGTCTCTATTAGCAAGTTGAATAGTAACATTATATTTATGTCTTCTATTTCAGCGGGTGCTATGTCATTCATAATTTCTTGATATAAAGTAAAAGGAATAGCACTCACGCTAGCACCTATGTCGCATAAACCATGATAACAGTGATCTCCTATTTTAACTGAGACAATGGGCATGCCAACAACTGGTCTATGTTTATCTTTCCCATCGGGTTTGGCAATTCTAGCAGCTTCACCAACAAAGTAAATAACATGCCCATCAATATTATCGATCAAGAGATCCTTAACCATAGCAACACTAGGTTCTACTTTGACTTAAGCCTCCCCCAAGATAGAGCCATACTTTCTCCTTCACGAGGCCAAAAATTATATATATAATTCCGATCATGATGAACTAGATGCATAGGATATTTTTTTGGTGAAACTCCAATTTTAATCGATTCCAATTCCAAGATCCAATATCATCGCATAGCCTATACCATGCCAATGCTTTTCCCTTCAAGATAAAGGGAAAACCTTCTTCTTAGCTTCATCTCCGGGTAAACCTACAAGCTTAAACAATCCACAAATTTCATCCACATATAGCAAGTGCATATCAGGATGTTCGGTTCCGTCTCCTGCATAAGGATTAGCTAGCAGTTGTTCTATCATACCCTAAGGAATTTCATATTCAATATTTTCAGTACGTGCAGTGGGTTGAGGGGCAACTAATTGTGGTTCCGGTCGAGGTGAAGATACCCCGAACAAACCCCTCAAAGGATTATTTTCCATAGTAACAAGTGACAATAAATTTCAGCACGTAGTAATAATTTTTCCTTGCCGATTTCCACTTACCAAGAGCGCTTCACTTCCCGGCAACGGTGCCAGAAAAGAGCCTTGATGACCCACAAGTATAGGGGATCAATCGTAGTCCGTTCGATAAGTAAGAGTGTCAAGCCCAATGAGGAGCAGAAGGAAATGACAAGTGGTTTTCAGCAAGGTAATGTCTGCAAGCGCAGAAATTGTAAGTAGCGAGTAGTTTGATAGCAAGATAATTTGTAACGAGAAAGTAACGGTAACGGTAACGAAAGTGCAGCAAGGTAGCCCAATCCTTTTGAGGCAAAGGACAGGCCAAAACGGTCTCTTATGATAAGCAAAGCGTTCTTGAGGGTACACGGGAATTTCATCTAGTCACTTCCATCATGTTGGTTTGATTTGTGTTCACTACTTTGATAATTTGATATGTGGGTGGATCGGTGCTTAGGTGTTGTTCTTACTTGAACAAACCTCCTACTTATGATTAACCCCCTCGCAAGTCTCCACAACTACGGGAAAAGTATTAAGAGTAAATCTAACCATAGCATTAAACTTTTGGATCCAAATCGGTCCCTTACGAAGTAGCGCATAAACTAGGGTTTAAGCTTCTATCACTCTAGCAACCCATCATCTAATAACTACTCCTCAATGCATTCCCTTAGGGCAAGTATGGTGAAGTGTCATGTAGTCGAGGTTCACATGACACCACTAAGGGAATCACAACATACATACTATCAAAATATCGAACACATATCAAGTTCACATGATTACTTGCAACATGATTTCTCCCGTGACCTCAAGAACAAAAGTAACTACTCACAAGTGATAAACATGCTCATGATCATAGGGGTATTAAATAGCATAATGGATTTGGACATATAATCTTCCACCAAATAAACCATATAGTGATCAACTACTAGATGTAATCAACACTACTAGTCACCCACATGTACCAATCTGAGGTTCCGGTACAAAGATTGAACACAAGAGATGAACTAGGGTTTGAGAGGAGATGGTGCTGTTGAAGATGTTGATGGAGATTTCCCTCCCCAATATGGGAGAGTTGTTGGTGATGATGATGATGATGATTTCCCCCTCCGGGAGGGAAGTTCCCCCGGCGGGATCGCTCCGCCGGAGGGCAGCCTCGAGACGGCGGCGCTTCATCCCGAAAGTCCTCTCCCTATTTTTTCTAGGTCAAAATGATTTAGATACCATAATATGGGCACCAGAGGTGGGCTAGGCTGAGCACAACCCACCAGGGCGCGCCTGGGGGGCCTGGCGCGCCCTAGTGTCTTGTGCTCACGGGGTGGCCCCCCTCCGGTAGTTATTTGCTCCAGTATTTCTCATTTATTCCATAAAAATTCCTCGTGAAGTTTCAGCTCATTTGGAGTTGTGCAGAATAGGTAGCCGGACGTAGCTTTTTCAGGTCCAGATTTCCAGCTACTGGAATTCTCCCTCTTTGTGTAAACCTTGCATATTATGAGAGAAAAGGCATTAGAATTACTCCAAAAAGCATTATTATGCATAAAAACATTATAAATAATAGTAGGTAAACATGATGCAAAATGGACGTATCAGAGACCGGTATAGTGAGCATGTTATGACTCAAGAGGATATCGATATATCTCACCTCGGGTTTTGTAAAGTATTGCAAGGAAAAGGGAACATCACATGATAACCAAAGGTTCACACGAATGTCATTCGTGTAATCATAGGGATTGATATGGACGTCAACGGTTCCGCTATCGGTCATTGGACGAAGGGGTTTCGTTCATGTCTATGATTTACCGAACCCACGGGATCACAAGCTTAAGGTAATCATGATCTGTCGAGTGTTAGTAGGATGAGAGTGGAATTGTTTCATTAATATCCGGAATAGTTCCAAGAGGAACCGAAAGCGTTTCGCGGTCACCGGAAAGGTTTCGGAGCTTATCGGGCAATACCGGGTATTGCTGATAAATAATATATAGGTGGAAAATGTTTCCGCTGATGTTAAATTAGTAATAAAAGGCTTCAGTAATTGTTAGAAGGCCTTTATATTGAATTTAATATCAATAGGCCTAAAAAGGCCAAGTGGTGGAAGGCAACTTGGGCCACAAAGGCCCAAGTGGAGGTGGCACCCCCTTTCCTATGGGGGAGGTCGAATTGGACAAGGGGGAGGATTCTGATGGAAATATGCCCTAGAGGCAATAATAAAATGGTTATTATTATATTTCCTTATTCTTGATAAAGGTTTATTATTCATGCTAGAATTATATTGATCAGAAACTTAAATACATGTGTGAATACATAAACAAAAAACGTGTCCCTAGTAAGCCTCTACTAGACTAGCTCGTTGATCAAAGATGGTTAAGGTTTCCTAACCATAGACATGTGTTTTCATTTGATAACGAGATCGCATCATGAGGACAATGATGTGATGGACAAGACACATCCATTAGCTTAGAATATTGATCGTTCAGTTTATTGCTATTGCTTTCTTCATGTCAAATACATATTCCTTCGACTATGAGATTATGCAACTCCCGAATACCGGAGGAATACCTTGTGTCACTAGTACAGCGAGCTCCTAAACAAATGGATTTTAACCCCTTTCCGCGACTGCATTTGGAACCGTCACCAAGTGGCTGTGGGCAATAGAGGGGTCCTTCCCACACGACCCAGAAACCGTCGGGGATATGCCCTCCTGGCACACAAGTTCGGCAAAATGAGGTCGTGTGCGACCGGCGAGCGCTCAAATACGGAAATATGTACAGTAGAGCTAAAAAATACAATTATACGGCAAAATTGTTTCTGGTCGCAAGTACATCCCACACAGTCAGTCCCCGCTAAACGTTTCCGTTCGTATGTACATCCCACACGGTCGCTCCAAGGAAAACATTTCCGTTCACAGGTACATCACACACAATTTTTCCCGTTAAATCGCTTGCGTTATTGAATATATCACACGAGTCTATCGGTGTACAAAAGTAGGGGCGCACCTTTGTACCCCTTTACTTGTGCACGGGAAGTCAGAGCCACACGCCACGGCCACACTTAGCAAGACAAAGGAGGGAAACCGGAGAGAAGCCCAACACAAGACGATCAAGGCAACACCAAGGCCAAGAACACAAAGAAGCAGTGGGACGGAGCAGTTTCCCCTGGCAAGACCCTTGCCGGGGGCAGCCTCAGCAGCCCCGGCAAGACCCTTGTCGGGGCAGCACGCCCAAACACCAATAGAGCGAGCCGCCCTTGAGCCAATGGTTCCAACCCAACCGGCTACGATTAGACCAGGGCTCGGGAGGCACCTCTGTGGTGGCATGCAGATCTTTGTCAAGACCATAGATATATGAGATCAAGATGAGGACCAGAAGACGGCAACCCTCGGCAGGATCCTTGTCGAGGAAAGCCACAAGACCCCCGGCAAGATCATTGCCGGGGACGACTGCGCATCGCGGCAAGACCCTTGCCGAGAACGGCAGCGGGGCCACCGCCAGGGCCGCACCAGCCAAGCTTCCACCGCCGTTCGCATGCAGCTGCCAGCCCAACCAGCTGGGCTGGCACCTGCGTGGCAACATGCGGCTTCCAGGCCAGATCAGCAAGCACATGTGTGGCGGCATGCAGATCTTCGTGAAGACCCTACCGCCGCGCCACCTCAGCTGCCTGCCTGCCTACATGGCACCGCATGCAGCGCTGGCCAGGGCGCGTGTCGAAGCGAGGGGGAGCGGCGACGGACAGGACGGGCCTCGCCCCCGTCCCTGATAAAGCTAGGGGACACCTAAGCAACGCATTAAATGCGTCTTGTCCTGTAACGAGCGATAAGCTCGCAGTACTATATGCCTTTCCACCTCCTGTGTGCCACTGTGGCAGCCCCTTTCGACTATAAAAGGAGGCCCTTGGCATACTGGAGAGGGATTCAGCTCTTTGGAAATACTCAGCCACCGTAGCTAGTTCGAGGGCTCAAGAACACTCAATACACCCACCAAAGCAGGACTAGGGTTTTACGCATCCTCGTGGCTCGAACCTGGGTAAACGATCCTTGTGCTGATGACTAATCATGCTCTTCTTGCAACCCTGCGCCCCGGCAACCGTAGTAGGGATTCTTGTGATCCCATAGGTGTCGTTTCCCACCGACATCTTTGGCACGCCAGGTAGGGGGCGCAATTGTGAGAATCTGGTCTAGTAGTTAGCCTAGCGGTTCTTCATCGCCATGGCTCCCAAGAAGAAGACGGCCACGGTGATCGGCTTGTCGGGGGCCGAACGGCCCGTGCCAGTACGGGCGAGCAACGGCCCAGTCGCGGACAGGACCCGGGCCACGGTCCGCGAGCACCAGCATCGCCCTGGCAGTCAGAGCATGGCGAGCGGCACCGTTCGTGCGCCAGGCGACGGGCCGCACGCCACCAAATCCAAAGACGGGGCTGGGCCCCCCCGCAGGCGGCGCGGGGCCCTCCAGGAGTGTCGTTGTGCCACCCACGGGCAGCGCAGCAATCTCCAACACGCCCACGCGGGCGACCACTGTGCGCTCTTCCCATGGTGTGCACGACGAGCAGCGTCACCACGCCGGTGACCCTGGACACCGCCGTGGGAAGAGCCCTGTGCGTCGTCCGCGGGACGAAGGAGTTCAGCATGCCCGCCGAACTGCTGGCGAAAATGGCACGCAGCCGCTGGGTCGTGATAGAGCTCCTTCTAACGTGGTTAGAAGTCGAAGCGCGCCACGGTCCACGCAGCTGTCGCCGCCACCCACGCCAGCAGAAGCTTTGGCGCGCGCAGCTGCTCCTCGACTTCCCTCCTGCTGCGGAGAAGCTCGATGGGTGGAGGGCCACCATCCGGAGCCTCGTCGCCGTCGCCAACAAAGATGATCCCCGACCGGCGAGACCCTCGGGCCACCGAGCCACCACCTACCAGCGCTGGGAGGACCGGGGGTGCTGCGGTCATGGTGCACTCTCCTCCTCCTCGCCAGCCGCCGGGGGCGTTGGCCCGTCGTGACGACGCTTGTGATAACATCTCTATAGCGTCGTCCGACCCGTGGACACACCGCGACCAGCGCCAAGTTCTTTGAGAACGAGCTCACGAAGATGCTCGAACCACTATCGAGCGCCGGCGTGATACACACCACCAGTCGGACAAGCGGGCGGGACCCGCTATGGACCACCCAACACCGGGGGGCTCCAGCGGACTACCTTACGAGGTGGGCTGCCCGGCCTTTACCCACGAGCTGTGGCAGTTCCAGTGGCCGTCCCACCGCACGTTCAAGCCCGACGTCGGCGAGAAGTACACTGGCAAGACCCATCCGTCCGAGTTCCTCAGCATCTACACCATTGCGATACAGGCTGCCGGAGCTCGCGACGACAAGGTGCTTGCCAATTACTTCCCGCTAGCACTGAAGCCCAATGTTATGTCTTGGTTGATGCACTTGCCGGCGGATTCCATTTCTTCTTGGTCGGATCTGTGCCATGAGTTCGTTGGCGCCTTCACAGGAGGCCACCAAGCTCATGGCCAGGCCAATGATCTGCATATCATTCCCCGAAAGGAAGGGGGAACCCTGCGCAAGTACATCCAGAGATTCAGCCATGTGCAGTACAACATCCCCGACGTTCATCCCGCCGCTGTGATCAGCGCGTTCCATCAGAACGTGCGCAACTGCAAGATGCGCGAAGAGCTGGTGATGACCAAGGTTAAGGATGTGGCCCAACTCTATGTTCTGGTTGATAGGTGCGCCCGGGCTGAAGAGGGAAGGAACTACCCCAGCGAGGACGCCGGCGCGGAAACCGACTCTACTGACAAAGACGCCGCCGCCACGACGAAGAAGGGCCGGCGTCGCAACAGGAAACGCAAGGGCAAGGCCGTGCTTGCCGTTGAAGGATCTGACGACACCAGCGCTACCAAGAAGGTCAAGGCAGATGACCCCGGCAAGGAGATTGCCGGGTGCGCCGCCTGCCGGGCCTTAGCAGCTGCCGACAAGCCAGGGGGCTTCGACAAGCAGTACTGCAAGATCCACTGCACCAAGGGCCACGACCTCCAGAACTGCCAGCAAGTCGATTCATCTCCAAGTCCACCGAGCACGCCCTTCCTTTTTCCAAAATCTTGAAGAAGGCAGGCCCAATGGAGTGGACCCCAGAAGCCGAGGCAGCTTTGCGGGATCTGAAGAAATACCTTTCCTCCACGCCAATTCTGGTTGCGCCTAAACCACAAGAGCCGTTGCTGCTGTATCTGGCGGCGACGAATCAAGTGGTCAGCACTGCACTGGTGGCGCAGAGGGAGGTCGACGAGGAGGTAGTGGCGATGGCAGAACCAGCGGATGGCAAGCCAAAGATTCCCCCGGCAGGGCCTGGTGCCGGCAAGGCGAGGCCCCCGGCAGAGTCTGATGCCACCAAGGCAGTGCCCGCGCAGTCGAGTGAGGTGGTGCAGAAGAAGAAGATGATGCAGCACCCGGTTTACTTTGTCAGCTCCCTCTTGCAGGGGGCTAGGTCAAGGTACTCCGGTGTGCAGAAATTGCTCTTCGGCCTCCTTATGGCCTCGAGGAAGCTGCATCATTACTTCCAAGCCCACGAGATCACTGTCATCACCCGCCTCCCATTGCAACGGATACTGCATAACCCAGATGCGACTAGAAGGATTGTGGAATGGTCCCTGGAGTTGTCGATCTTTGGGTTGAAGTTTGAAAGTACCTTGACAATCTAGAGCAGATTCTTGGCGGAGTTCATTGCAGAATGGACCTCAACGCCCGACGAAGAAATCCAGGAGACCGCTCTCCCCGGCAAGGAAGCAGACCGCGACTGGATCATGTAGTTTGATGGGGCTTTCTCGCTGCAAGGCGCCAGTGCCGGTGTGTTGCTTGTTGCGCCCACCGGAGAGCACCTCAAGTATGTGATCCAGATGCACTTTCCCAGGGAGATGTCCACAAACAACACTGCTGAGTACGAGGGGCTGCTTGCCGGTCTCAGGATCGCGGCAGACCTCGGGTCAAGAAACTCATCGTCAGGGGTGACTCGCAGCTTGTCGTCAGACAAGTCAACAAGGATTACCAGAGCCCATTGATGGAGGCCTACGTAGATGAAGTGAGGAAGCTGGAGGAGCGCTTTGACGATATCCAAGCGGAGCACGTTCCCCAAGCGGAGAACGACATCGCCGATTACCTGTCAAAGCGTGCTGCATTCAAGCTACCTGTGGAACCAGGTACCTTTTTGCTCCGGTTAACTCAGCCATCCGTCAAACCGTCAACGGGGCAGAACAAGCGGAGGAAATCAGGTCCCAGCAAGTACTTTCCCGCTGAGCCCCCTAGGGCTGCCGGCAAGGATGTTGTCGTGCACACTAAGACTGCCAAAGAGCAACTGGCTCCAGCAGGGCGTCAAGCCCTGGCCATGGAGACAGTCGCTCCCATGGCAGAGGAGATGCCTTTGGTCCTTGCCGTCGAGCCCCAGGCTCCGGCATGGGCACAGCATACCGTCCGATTCCTCCAAGCAGGGGAGCTTCCTGAGGAGCAGGAAGAAGCGGAAAAAGTAGCCCGTCGGTCTGCCCTGTACCAGTTCGTCGATGATGTCCTATACAGGAGAAGGCTGAAGGGCGTGAAATTGAAGTGCATCCCCCGGGAGGAAGGACTGGAGCTGTTGGCGGAGATACATGGAGGCATATGTGGCTCCCACATAGGGTCGAGGGCCCTTGCCGGTAAGGCGTTCCGGCAAGGTTTGTTCTGGCCCACCGCCCTCCAGGATGTGACGACACTAGTAACGAAGTGTGAAGCGTGTCAGTTCCATTCAAAGAAGCTTCATCAACCAGCTCAAGCCCTTCAAACAATCCCTCTCTCCTGGCCATTCTCGGTCTAGGGGATCGATATACTGGGCCCCTTCCCCCGTGATGTCGGGGGCTTTGAGTACTTGTACGTTGCAATCGACAAGTTCACAAAGTGGCCGGAAGTGGAAGCAGTGAGAAAGGTGACAGCACAGTCAGCCGTCAAGTTCTTCAAGGGACTGGTCTGCCGCTTTGGTGTGCCAAGCAGAATTATCACCGACAACGGCACGCAGTTCACGAGCCACACCTTCATGCAGTACGTTCAAGACCTCGGCAGCAAGGTCTGTTTTGCTTCCGTGGCACACCCCCGGAGCAATGGCCAAGCGGAGAGGGCGAATGCTGAAGTGTTGCGAGGCCTGAGAACGAAGACCTTTGACAGGCTACACAAGAGCGGAAGGCGCTGGATTGATGAGTTGCCAGCGGTTCTTTGGTCGATCAGGACGACGCCAAATCGAGCCACCGGTCAGACACCCTTTGCCCTAGTATATGGGGCGGAGGCAGTTCTCCCCATGGAACTCATATACGGGTCACCTCGAGTGCTCGCTTATGATGAGCTTGAGCAAGAGCAGTTGCGGCAAGATGACGCAACACTCCTTGAGGAAGATCGTCTTCGGGCGGCTGTGAGAGCGGCACGCTAGCAGCAAGCCTTGCGCCGCTACCATAGCTGCAAGGTTCATGCCTGAAGCTTTGAGGAAGGGGACCTTGTTCTTCGGCGCGTTCAGTCGGCCAAGAATACCAACAAGTTGACGCCAAAGTGGGAAGGCCCTTATCAGGTAATACGAGTCAACAGGCCCGGCGCAGTCCGCCTGGAGACCGAAGATGCTATTCCAGTGAGCAATTCCTTGAACATCGAGCATCTTCGCAAGTTTTACCCATAAGGCGTGGCTTGCCGGGCCCCCGGCAAGCCACCTTTTGTACAAGCTTTGCCGGCAAGGCATGTAACCCTCTGTACAAATCTAGGCGCAGACCCTGAGCATAAATAAATGAAGTGCTGGCGCCCTAAGTTATAGCATGCATGCTAGGTTGAGTCTCTTCCTCGGTTAGGGTTGATAGTCCTTAGCGGCGACTAACACCTAGTCTAGATGTCGAGTGTGCGTCTTTTTTGTTTCTTTGGTTCGCAGGGCACCTCTGCTGAGCCACTTGGGAAAAGTAGAATGAACTGGCGCTCCGGCCCCGGCAAGGCAAGGCTGTCGGGGGCTGAAGATGTAAGGGTCCAACCACGGCGAGCCAAGGTTGCCGGGGGCTGTGGATTCAGATAATTCTTTCATCCCCTGCTATGCGTTTCCGTATGGAATTGGGATATGTGAAGCCTCGTTTATGTCTTAAAACCACTGTGCTCCCTTTTTCCTGTACCCGAGAGTTACTTCCTGGGTCGGAATTTGGTAGTAGTTGCGGTGGCGAAGAGATGAACGAGGAGCCTAACTCTACTTCGCCCCTGCCTCCGCCAAAAGCGCGAGAACGGTCGGCTGAAGAAGAGAAATGGCAAGGCCTGTTGCCGGGCGATAACGTTTATTATAAAAATAACAAGGATTCATCCTTGGCATGGGCCTCGCTCATGCACGAAGAACCCGGCAAGCACCCTTTTTCATTAAAAACGTCCCATACATGTACAGTTCGTACGGAAAGAAAAACATGAACAAGGGGGATTAAAAGCTTTAAATCTAACAATGCCCGAAGGCTTACAGACTAAAAAGAGATGAGATGCCCATAATCCCTTTCTTGTCCCTCTCCTCAGGAGGCAGGTCAAGGAGGCAAAAGGGCAAAAGGGGCGCCTAGGCGAACTACGAGCAGCAGAAAGCACCAAGAGAACACCTCGGTGGCTGCCCACGGGTGGGCCGGTGATGACGGTGCCGGGAAAGGAGCTGGAAGACGAGGCGGCAGGTCGCCAAACACGCGACGAAGGCGTCAGTGTCCGCGTACTCCGAGTTGACGGCCTTTCCGCCTGCCCTCTTCCTCTTCCGCAACCCCCCGGCGCCAGCCGCCCAAGGAGACGGCCCTGAGAAGTTCAAGGAACTGGGCCCTCCCCCGGCAAAACTCTGCCGGAGGAGCGGCCAGGTGCAGATGCTGCTGCTGCCGCACCCGCCCAGGCGCAGGGTGTCCGACGCCTAGTCGGACTCGTCCCCGTCATATGCCCTGCTGTCCTCCTTGTCACTTTCGCTCGAGGAAGAGCTTCCATCGTCGGAATCTCCGTCGGAGGAGCTCTCCATGCAACACTTCAGGCGAGTTCCAAGATCTCTGAAGACCTTGATGGAGAGCAGGCCGTCCTCCATTAATTTGAAGTAGAGGACGAGCCCCGCCATCAGGCTGTGGATGCGAGCGAACGTCTTCCCTCCACGGCGGAGGTACATGACCCGAGGAGCCGGGAAGTCGACGTCGACCCGCGTGCCCCAATTCCCACAGCCCCTCATGTGCAATCTGAGGGTCTGGGGCGGGTCACGCTCCATCTCCCGAGCAAACGGGGCGGGAAGACGAAGACGGTGATGCGGAGGCCGGCGCAGCCTGATGAAGAACTCACGAGGTTGGTCTCCAACGTGGCCCTCCGTCGGGAAGGCATCATTGGTGGGAGCGAGGCCGGTGCGCCGCCCTGTCCTCCTCTTCCCCGGGCACCACGACCTCTGCCACGGCCTCGCCCCTGGCCTCTCCCCCTCCCCCTTCCCCTCGCGGCCGGCTCCACCACCATGGGCTCAGGAGGAGGAGGGACGCGCTGTCGAGCGGCGACCCTCGCCGCCACCGTCGAGGGACCGGGGTTCCCCTTCTCCATGGCGGATGAGAGGAAGAAGCAGAAGGAGGAGGAGATAGAAGATAGAAGAGTGCGGAGTGCCATTCCCCCCCTTCCTCTCCTTATAAAGGGGCGGGGTCGGGGCTCGGCTGCCCCGCTCAGCCAATCCAGCCATCGGGGGCGCAGGGAATCGGGACCGACCCGCTGCCCCAACCAGCGATGGCCCGGTTTCCCGCCTCCACAGCTTGCCACCTACATGAAGGACGCGTGGCGAGCGTGCAGGGTCGAAAGGACGGGTGAGGCGACCGTTCCCCGCCCCGTGATCAGGGGGCGTGGGTGCCTTAAAGACTGCAACCTGAGTCCATCCAGTAAATGAGCCGCGCCTCCACGTCTCCCTCTTTTTACGGGGAAGGCGCGAGCCGCCTCTTTACCATGATGTGATGCATGCATGCGGAAACCGCCCCACGCATGCCGCCCACGTCACACGCACCCCTCCACGTCGCGCATTCAACGCGGGTCGTGGGGAAGCGCGGCAAACGGAAAAATTACCGCGGTAAAATCCACCCCTCCTGCCCGCGCACCATTCTGGGCCTGGCCCAACAATGTCTCGCGCTTATGTGTGGCCCAGGCTCGGGGCTCCTGTCGGTGTACAAAAGTAGGGGCACACCTTTGTACCCCTTTACTTGTGCACGGGCAGTCAGAGCCACGTGCCACGGCCACACGTAGCAAGACAAAGGAGGGAAACCGGAGAGAAGCCCAACACAAGACGATCAAGGCAACGCCAAGGCCAAGAACACAAAGAAGCAGAGGGACAGATCAGTTTCCCCCGGCAAGACCCTTGCCGGGGGCAGCCTCAGCAGCCCCGGCAAGACCCTTGCCGGGGGCAGCCTCAGCAGCCCCGGCAAGACCCTTGTCGGGGCAGCACGCCCAAACACCAACAGAGCGAGCCGCCCTTGAGCCACAGGTTCCAACCCAACCGGCTACGATTAGACCAGGGCTCGGGAGGCACCTCTGTGGTGGCATGCAGATCTTTGTCAAGACCATAGATATATGAGATCAAGATGAGGACCAGAAGACTGTAACCCTCGGTAGGATCCTTGCCGAGGAAAGCCACAAGACCCCCGGCAAGATCCTTGCCGGGGACGACTGCGCATCGCGGCAAGACCCTTGCCGGACCACCCGGCAAGACCCTTGCCGAGAACGCCAGCGGGGCCACCGCCAGGGCCGCACCAGCCAAGATTCCACCATCGTTCTCATGCAGCTGCCAGCCCAACCAGCTGGGCTGGCACCTGCGTGGAAACATGCGGCTTCCAGGCCAGATCAGCAAGCACATGTGTGGCGGCAGGCAGATCTTCATGAAGACCCTACCGCCGCGCCACCTCAGCTGCCTGCCTGCCTACATGGCACCGCATGCATCGCTGGCTAGGGCGCGTGTCGAAGCAAGGGGGAGCGGCGACGGACAGGACGGGCCTCGCCCCCGTCCCCGATAAAGCTAGGGGACACCTAAGCAACGTATTAAATGTGTCTTGTCCTATAATATGAGCGATAAGCTCGCAGTACTGTATGCCTTTCCACCTCCTGTGTGCCACTGTGGCAGCCCCTTTCGACTATAAAAGGAGGCCCTTGGCATACTGGAGAGGGATTCGGCTCTTTGGAACTACTCAGCCACCGTAGCTAGTTCGAGGGCTCAAGAACACTCAATACACCCACCAAAGCAGGACTAGGATTTTACGCATCCTCGCGGCTCGAACCTGGGTAAACGATCCTTGTGCTGATTACTAATCCTGCTCTTCTTGCAACCATGCGCCCCGGCAACTGTAGTAGGGATTCTTGTGATCCCATAGGTGTCGTTTCCCACCGACAGGGTCCGTGGAAGAAACTGTGTGGCAAAGGCTGTCCATCACACACAGTTTTCTTGTGGTAAACGTTTGCGCAAGGTGGCCTAACGCAAACAGTTTTCAAGAGAGAGTCATGTGTGATTGTTCATTGATCCAACACGGTTTGTTCCTAGAAACTGTGTGCGTTGCCTGAGGTCATCGCCCATGGAATTTTTTCAACAACCGTTTGCAATAGCAAAACCCAATTAGTAGGCTAATTCGCCACTAGCAGGCTAATTATCCGATTATTCATAATCCATTTGTTAATCTAATTGATATTTCATATTAAGCACACAATATATTTCATTTTCATAATTGAAATACATCAGAGTGCAACATCATATAGCTTCAGCACTCAGCTACCCCATTACACAACTACACCAGGACCAAGTTTCACATGCAACATCTATAACCTTTCAAAATTAGCATCATAGACGGTACATAGACAGATGTATCTCATCTGGAAAACTGCTGAAGCAGAAGGTGAATATTGAGCGACGTTGAAGGGCTTCGTAACTTTAGGCCAGTGCCTTTGGATGATTGACCGTCCATCCTTCGTCCTCTTTAGGAACACTTCAATATTGAACCGTGGGTGTTGTATGAATACCTTCCTCGCCTCCTGACCATACAGGTGGTTTGAGAGGTCATCATCAGTGAACTGCTTTGGAAAGGCCTGAAAACAAGGATGTGCATAAATATCTTCTCTATATTGGAAATGGGGCAAAGGAATAAAAATGCAAGGTATAATAGTTAGTACCATCCTGTAGTGAACTGATGTCTTCTTCATTGTGCAGACAAAGATCTTGTGGTTTTTTGTCGCTAATTTCTTTATCCTAACAATCTTTCTGAGTTTCTTGACTTGACTGATATTCATGGACACCTCATTTCCCCATATGCAAAAAGGGTCGAACAGTGGGTCAAAACCTCTGACAGCAGGACCTACATGTGCAAGACCAAATTGTTAAAAACCTAAATATTAGAATGGTTCATGCAATTGCACAATAATGTGCTATTAGACAACGGACCATGCACGTGCTAACCTCGATTGTAAACCTCAGTGCTTCCCATTGTTTCCCTGCAACACATATAAGGTAGTTAGTCATCAGGTTAAGTAAGGGTTCGCATGCTATCAGTAAAATATGTTGATGGAAAATAAGCACATTGCAGATTCATCAGATTAATTCAAGACACATGGAAAACCCATTTATCCAAACCAAGTATGATTAAGAACTAGGAAATATAGCAATTGTATATGTTTCTCATGTATTAAGTGCAGCCAAATTCGATTTATTCCTCACATGCACAACAATACAAAATTCTACCCACGACAATTGGACATCGCAGTGTAGAATTGAACCAAGCAGTTAGCTAAACACCATAACAAATGAACCAAACATTAAGTGAGCACCACATTGCACAATATAACATACTCCTAATAGAAGATCAGACAGTTAACCAAACCAAGCATGCTTAACAACTTGGAAATATAGCAATTGTATTTGTTTCTCATGTATTTAGTATAGCCAAATACGATTAATTTCTCACATGGTATACAATAATAGAATGCGGCCACAACAATTGACCATCGAATTGCAGAATTGAACCAAGCAGTTAACTAAACACCACAACAAATGAACCAAATGTTAACTGAGCACCAAATTGCACAATATAACATACTCGTAATAGAATATCAGACAGTTAACCAAACCAAGCATGCTTAACAACTTGGAAATATTGCACCCCGAAGAATTGAACATCACATTTGCAGAATTGAACCAAGCAGTTAACTGAACACCACATTGCACGACATATAGAATATATATACTATAGCACAAGATTGCATGGTAAAAGTAGATAGCACAATTCACTAGAATTTGTGAAGGAAAGACATTAGCTAGCAAACGATGGCATCGAGAAAACGCCACGAACTATGGTTTAAAGCAGCCAACCACGTCGCAGCGTCGGCGTGCGAGGCATCAATGGTGGCCTCGACGGCGAGGTGCTCCTCCAAGATCTGGGGGTCGGCACGAATGGCAGCCATCACGACCTCATCCGCACGTGCGGCCGCGATTTGCTTCTCCGCTGCCAAATGCTCCTTGAGATCCTGGCTATACTGCATGCACCATGGCTTAGGCCGGCGCTTATTTGGTGGAGGGGTTGGTGATTTGGGTGGAAGGTGTCGCGCTCGCGCCGGCGGTCGGGGCATGTGGGATGTGGAAGGAGGAGGAGGATGGGGGTCGGGTGTGGATTACCTGTCTGGATAGGCGAGGTCGAGCAGCGTGAAGGAGGGTCGCCGGCGAGGAGGCGGCACTGCAAGCTAGGAGTAAAGGTTTCAACTTGGAAAGGAAGGTGGAAAGGAGGGAAATGTGGCTTTTGGTAAGGGGGAGGGGGCGGAGAGGTAGATATTTACGCGGAAGCCAAAAATTTGGAATCGCTTCAGCCAAAAAACTGGCGCGCAAAGTGTCATCAGACACGGTCCCTTATTCAGAACCGTGTATGATATGTGAACATCACAAACGATTCAGATAGCTTAACCCATGTGTGATGAGTTTTGAACGTCAAAAATTTTGGTTCGAATTTCCATGGTTAAAGTGGTCATCCACATCATTGCATAATTTGGGTACACAAAGGAGACTACAAAACACCCACACTTCTTAAGCGAGCAAGTTCAGCAATTAAACAGAGCTAGCTGACCTAAACATTACACTAACTAATTAAAGACCAATGCTCTTAATTAAACAAAACAAAGAGTACTACTACGGCTGGTGCTCGTCGATCTCCGCCGCCGCCTCCATGTCCAGCTCATGCCCGACGGTCTCCTGGGGAAGGGGCTCCATGGCATTAATCGCACCATACTCGGCAAGCATCTCGCCATCCACGTCCGCCATATCTTTGGAATAGGCCGCCACGAGCAGGGCGTGGGCGGCCGCGATCTGGGCTTTGGCGGGCTCCGTCGTGGCAAGGTATGTCGCGCAGGAATGGATGGCTGCTCGAACTCCCTCGGCGATTGCCAACTCTTCGGCCATGGGTTGCCGACCGTTGTCGGAGAAGCTTCCTTCCATTTGTGCGGTGAGCGCCACGAGCTGGGCGTGGACGGCCTCGACATGGTGGTGGGCGGCCTCCATCAGGGCTAAGTCCGCCGCTGCGAAACAGACAGCTATTGTGCCGCTCTCGCCAGTTGCTATCCCCGAGGCAGATGCTACTGCCGCCGCCTGAGAAGCAACAGAGGCTGTTTGGGCTGCCTGGGCCACCCGGACGCAGACTGCGGTCGCCCTCACGAAGCTTGTTAGCACGTGCCTGGCGGCTGCGGCTGCGCTCTCGCCGGAGTGGGCCGCCGAAGTTGCCCTCACGACGCGGGTCCATGTCCCCATCTTTCACCGGCGATGATTGAACAGTGAAATGATATTTGGGGAGTGAGCTAGTGTGATTGACACACCGGCTGTGGACTGTAGCCGACACACCTTCTCTTGTAAGCCATGGGCTTACTATACACCGACGGTGCTCCAAGATATTTTGTGCTGCATCTCACACGGTTGGTGATAATAAACTGTGTGCGATCTACTTGATTTATCGTCTTGATCATTTGAATTACGTAATGGGATCACAGCTACAAAGGATGGTGTTTGAATTGTTAGAACTTTTATCTACAGTGAACATGCAACTATAGGTGTGTCGTCAAAAAAAATTGGAATTATTCAGGGTTCGTTTCTACATTTTTATACATTAACTGAGTTTTCCAGGCATTTTATGCCCATAATTCAAATTTGAACTACATGCACATGCTCAAGTGCATATAAACTTATTGAAAAATCAAATATGTGTCCTTGGTTGCATGCTTAGGTCCCATGCAAGAAATGGGAATGAATTCCAGACACCCTACCACCATCACTCGGCCACAAACATTGAGATACCTGGTTTTTAAATTCATGTAAATCCAAAACTCGTCTGAAATTCATGAAACTTGGCATGCTATCATGTAGCGGCATCAACATGTTGTGTTAAAAATTTTGTCCCATTTGGGGCAGGTTTGGATATAAGCTTCTCACAAACCAGGGCTTCTCACAACAAGCGTGATGGTTTCGGTAGGTGTCGGGGATATACCCCGCGGTGTAAACCGGCCGGAAGTATAACCCGGCCGGACTTGGCGGTTTATTTGAGACCCCGCTGACACTTGGCGATTCACCGGCGACCCGCACAGACCAGACGGTTTACAAGCAACCTGACTGAACATTATGACTCACTGGTAACCCGGCGGGCGGGAAAGACGGTGACAAGGCCCAAGGCCCAGAAGGCCGGCTCATGTTATGCTGGGCCGGTTTAAGAGGAAGAGCACAAGGAATATTCTCCTACAAAGGAAGCAAGACTAGGACTCCACTTGTACTAGAGTAGTCCTAATCCAACTAGGACTAGTCATGTAAACCGCCCCTTCAACATATATAAGGAGGGGCAGGGCTCCCCAAAGAGGGACAAGCAAGAAAGAATCAATAATCTTAGGGCTAGACACAAAGGGCCGGTTTACGGCGACTCCCTCATGATCATAATGGGACCTAGCCACAAACAGCATGTAGGGCCATTACCGGATGATGTTTCCCGGGGCCCGAAGCTGTCTAAATCCTTGTCTTATGTTGCGTCTCTCGATTCCACCCAACCCCTCTCAAGCTACCACATAGATGCGTTGGCCTTGCGACTAAGTCCTCACACTAAGGACATCTGCCGTGACAATTTCTAACGCCCATGATGCGGCTATATCTCCCACGTGTCGAGGCACGACTTAGAGGCATAACCGCATTGTGGTTTTGTCGCAAGAAGGGTCATCTTCACACAATCCCATGTAAGGAACAAGAATGGGATAACGAGAGTTGGCTTACAATCGCCACTTCACACAATACATAAATATAATTCATACATCATCCAAAATCCACACATAGACCGACTACGGTCAAATCCAAATGAAAATAAGATAACCCCAAATGCTAGATCCCCGATCGTCCCAACTGGGCTCCACTACTGATCATCAGGAAAAGAAACATAGTAACGACCACGTTCCTCATCGAACTCCCACTTGAGCTCGGTTGCATCATCTGCACTGGCATCATCGGCACCTGCAACTGTTTTGGTAGAATCTGTGAGTCACGAGGACTCAACAATCTCACACCCATGAGATCAAGACTATTTAAGCTTATAGGAAAGGATGGTGTAATGAGGTGGAGCTGCAGCAGGCACTAAGCATATATGGTGGCTAACATACGCAAGTGAGAGCGAGGAGAGAAGCAACGCAACGGTCGCGAAGCTAGAAATGATCAAGAAGTGATCCTGAAACTACTTACGTTCATGCATAATACGAACTGTGTTCACTTCCCGGACCCTGCCGAGAAGAGACCATCACGGCTACACACACGGTTGATGTATTTTAATTAAGTCAAGTGACAAGTTCTCTACAACCGGACATTAAAAAGTTCCCATCTGCCTCATAACCGCGGGCACGGCTTTCGAAAGATAATACCCTGCAGGGGTGTCCCAACTTAGCCCATCATAAGCTCTCACGGTCAACGAAGGATAAACCTTCTCCCAGGAAGACCCGATCAGTCTCGAAATGCCGGTTTACAAGACATTTCGACAATGGTAAAACAAGACCAGCAAAGCCGCCCGATGTGCCGACAAATCCCGATAGGAGCTGCACATATCTCGTTCTCAGGGCAACACCGGATGAGACTAGCTACGAGTAAAACCAGTCCTCAAGTTTCCCCAAGGTGGCCCCGCAGGCAGCTCGGTTCGAACCAACACTCGAAGGAGCACTGGCCCATGGGGGTCTAAAATAAAGATGACCCTCGGGCTCGCGAAAACCCAAGGGAAGTGTAGGTGGTAGGTGGTCAAATGGTAAAACCAAGGTTGGGCCTTGCTGGAGGAGTTTTATTCAAAGCGAACTGTCAAGGGGGTCCCATAAATCACCCAACCGCGTAAGGAACGCAAACTCAAGGAACATAACACCGGTATGACGGAAACTAGGGCGGCAAGAGTGGAACAAAACACCAGGCATAAGGCCGAGCCTTCCACCCTTTACCAAATATATAGATGCATTAATTAAATAAGAGATATTGTGATATTCCAAAATATCCATGTTTCAACATGGAACCAACTTCAACTTCACATGCAACTAGCAACGCTATAAGAAGGGCTGAGCAAAAGCGGTAACTTAGCCAAACAACGGTTTGCTAGGAAGGATGGTTAGAGGCTTGACATGGCAAATATGGGAGGCATGATATAGCAAGTGGTAGGTAGCGCAGCATGGCAATAGAACGAACAACTAGCAAAGCAAAGATAGAAGTGATTTCGAGGGTATGGTCATCTTGCCTGCAAGGTTCTCAGAGTTGTCGAAAGCTTGATCCTCGTAAGCGTACTCAACAGGTTCCTCGTTCACGAACTCATCTCCCGGATCTACCCAAAACAAGAACACAAGCAACGGAACCACAATCAATCACAGGAAATGCACAAGCAACATGATGCAAAACACGAATGATATGCAAGATATGATATGCGATGCATATGCGTGCTCCGGAGGAAAAAAGTGAACAAGGCAGTAACTTGGCAAACCAAGTATGCCACTGGAAAGATGAGATTATTTCGGTCAAAATCGATATAAAGATCACCGGAAACGGATGCACGGTTTGCAAATGGCAAGCAAAACAAGAATGACACAAATCTGTGACTAACAGCAAGATAGCACTTCAAATGCATCAAGTAACTATGTTACAGCACCCCAACATAGCAACAAAGCATATGGCAGTAATCTACAGGAGATGGTTGACAAAAGATAAACACTGAGCTACGGCTAGATCACATCACAGCAGGTTCAAACAAGCATGGCAAAAGTGCAAAAGATATCAGGTTCACAGACTTGGTGAAATTACTGGACATGGCAAAAACAGTATCAGGTAGCAATGTTCAGAGCAAGCAATCAACATGCTACGGGAACTTAACATGGCAAAACAAGGCATGGCATGAATCTAATAAATGCATAAAACAAAAGTCCCTTACTGACCATGAGTCAAAAAGGATCAGAAGATATGATAACAACCATGTAAACATAGCAAGTTTCGTTAACAGGTTTCAGACTTAGCAGAAAACAGAGCATGGCAGAAATAGTAATATGAAGGCATCTTGGTGAGCTTAATTCACTCATCTCAAAGCAATGCATGACAAAACAAGCATACCTACAGCAAGATGGCATGTCTATGAAGCTATCCATGGTAAGAGCAAATACATAACATGTATGAAACAACTACAACAACCTTGGCAAAATTGAATATCATGCTAACAATCTGCCAGAAATATTTTATAGCAAAAGTAGAGCAAGATTGAGTCATGCTAGGTTACTCCAAAATTTCAAACAGGGGCATGGATGGATATAGCACAACTATATCTACAAAACATCCTTACTGAACATCTCCGAAATAAGCATGTATCTGTCTGTAGCCACATGGATACATAGCAACAAAATAACAGCAGTCAGAGACTTGGTAAAATTACTAAGTCCCTGAAATCAGAAACATCACGAAGCCTAGTTTGCATGCTTGTGCTAGTCACCACAGAGATCACAAAAATATGTGGCATACACCTCTGTAAATATAGCATGGCATACATCAAAACACATGTAGAGCTCATGCCCATAAGATGCACACATCAATAGCAACAAAAATAACAAATCCTCAAGTTCTGATAAGTAACAGAAGTTAACAGCAATTAGCACTCTTGAATCAGAGATTTGGGCATCAAGATGGACACGAATGAACATGGCACAATGGAACAAAATGAAGAGCATCTCGTAACGAACATTTCGATATATTACACGCACGAAACGAAGCTATATTCAGAGAGTTATGATGCAATGAACATTACCATGTAATGTAAAAGATTCGGGACTTGGAGAATTCGAGAGGGGGGAAGAAAGTCAACCCTAGTGGGATCCAGATCGGATCGGGCCTAGGCTCGCCGGGCTGCTCGCCGGAGCTCGGGGCGGAGCCGGCCGGAGGAGAGGGCGATGACGAGGGAGAGGAAGGAGGCGCCGGGCGAGGACGAGGGAGACGGCGGCGAACGGCGACGAGGGCGGCGGAGGCGACGGCGAGGCGCGCGGAGGCGGCGGTGGGAGGCGCGGCGATGGGCGGCGGCG
>NC_057796.1:248764942-248914619 GCF_018294505.1 Triticum aestivum
GTTAGTATAAATTCTTTGAATACCATGATGCTAATGATATGGAAAGCCACAAGCTTGGGGATGCTATGTTTGATGAAGATGATATGTTTAGTCCCCCAAGTTTTGATGAGCAAATTTATTATGATGAAAGCATGCCTCCTATTTATGATGATTATTGTGATGACACGTATGCTATAAAGAATAAAGATAACCATGAAAATTGTCATCATGATTTTACTTTTCAATTGGATTATGCTTCACATGATAGTTATTTTGTTGAGTTTGCTCCCACTACTATTCATGAGAACAAATTTGCTTTTGTGGAGAGTAATAAAATTTCTATGCTTGTAGATCATGAAAGGAATGCTTTATGTGATAGTTATATTGTTGAATTCATTCATGATGCTACTGAAAATTATTATGAGGGAGGAACATATGCTTGTAGGAATTGCAATAATATCAAGTTTCCTCTCTATGTGCTTAAAGTTTTAAAGTTATGCTTGTTTTGCCTTCCTATGCTAGTTGATTATTGTTCCCATAAGTTGTTTGCTCACAAAATCCCTATGCATAGGAAGTGGTTTAGACTTAAATGTGCTAGTAATATGCTTTATCATGCTCTCTTTATGTTTCAATTCTTATCTTTTATGTGAGCATCATTGAAATCATCATGCCTAGCTAGGGGCGTTAAACGTTAGCGCTTGTTGGGAGGCAACCCAATTTTACTTTGATTCTTTGCTTTTTGCTCCTGTTTAGCAATAAATAATCTATCTAGACTCTGGTTAGATGTGGTTTTATGTTTTAATTAGTGTTTGTGCCAAGTAGAACCTTTGGGAAGACTTTGGTGAAGTCTATGCGATCATGCTGTAAAAAACAGAAACTTTAGCACTCACAAGATGTGCTGCCATTTTTTACTGGAGAGTGCTTTTAGGTTGATTCTTTTTGCAGATGATTAATAGATAAATTCCTCACGTCAAACAATTTATTTCAGAATTTTTGGATTTCCATAAGTATACGTTTGATACATATTACTACAGACTGTTCTGTTTTTGACAGATTCTGTTTTCATTGTGTTGTTTGCTTATTTTGATGAACCATGGCTAGTATCGGAGGTTACGAACCATAGATAAGTTGGAATACAGTATGTTTAACACCAATATAAATAAATAATGAGTTCATTAAAGTACCTTAAAGTGGTGGTTTGTTTTATTTCGCTAACGGAGCTCACGAGATTTTCTGTTGAGTTTTGTGTTGTGAAGTTTTCAAGTTTTGGGTAAAGATTTGATGGATTATGGAATAAGGAGTGGCAAGAGACTAAGCTTGGGGATGCCCAAGGAACCCCAAGGTAAGATTCAAGGACAACCAAAAGCCTAAGCTTGGGGATGCCCCAGAAGGCATCCCCTCTTCCGTCTTCGTCCATCGGTAACTTTACTTGATGCTATATTTTTATTCACCACATGATATGTGTTTTGCTTGGAGCGTCTTGTATGATTTGAGTCTTTACTTTTTAGTTTACCACAATCATCCTTGGTGTACACACCTTTTTGGAAGAGACACACATGAATCGGAATTTATTAGAATACTCTATGTGCTTCACTTATATCTTTTGAGCTAGAAAATTTTGCTCTAGTGCTTCACTTATATCTTTAAGAGGACGGTGGTGGTTTTATTTTATAAAAATAATTGATCTCTCATGCTTCACTTATATTATTTTGAGAGTCTTTTAGAACAGCATGGTAGTTTGCTTTCGCTATAAAACTAGTCCTAATGTGATGAGCATCCAAGGTAGGTATAATAAAAACTTTCATACAAAGTGCATTGAATACTATGAGAAGTTTGATACTTGATGATTGTTTTTAGATATGAAGATGGTGATATTAGAGTCATGCTAGTTGAGTAGTTGTGGATTTGATAAATACTTGTGTTAAAGTTTGTGATTCCCGTAGCATGCACGTATGGTGAACCGTTATGTGATGAAGTCGGAGCATGATTTATTTATTGATTGTCTTCCTTATGAGTGGCGGTCGGGGATGAGCGATGGTCTTTTCCTACCAATCTATCCCCCTAGGAGCATGCGCGTAGTACTTCATTTTGATAACTAATAGATTTTTGCAATAAGTATGTCAGTTCTTTATGACTAATGTTGAGTCCATGGATTATACGCACTCTCACCCTTCCACCATTGCTAGCCTCTCTTGTGCCGCGCAACTTTCGCCGGTACCATACACCCACCATTACCTTCCTCAAAACAGCCACCATACCTACCTATTATGGCATTTCCATAGCCATTCCGAGATATATTGCCATGCAACTTTCCACCATTCTGTTTATTATGACATGCTTCATCATTGTCATATTGCTTTGCATGATCATGTAGTTGACATCGTATTTGTGGCAAAGCCACCATTCATAATTCTTTCATACATGTCACTCTTGATTCATTGCACATCCCGGTACACCGCCAGAGGCATTCACATAGAGTCATATTTTGTTCTAAGTATTGAGTTGTAATTTTTGAGTTGTAAGTAAATAAAAGTGTGATGATCATCATTATTAGAGCATTGTCCCATGTGAGGAAAGGATGATGGAGACTATGATTCCCCCACAAGTCGGGATGAGACTCCGGACTAAAAATAAAAAAAGAGAAAGAAAATAGGCCAAAAAAAGAGAAGAAGGCCCAAACAAAAAAAAGAGAGAAAAAGAGAGAAGGGACAATGTTACTATCCTTTTACCACACTTGTGCTTCAAAGTAGCACCATGATCTTCATGATAGAGAGTCTCTTATGTTGTCACTTTCATATAGTAGTGGGAATTTTACATTATAGAACTTGGCTTGTATATTCCAATGATGGGCTTCCTCAAAATGCCCTAGGTCTTCGTGAGCAAGCGAGTTGGATGCACACCCACTTAGTTTCTTTTGTTGAGCTTTCATACACTTATAGCTCTAGTGCATCCGTTGCATGGCAATCCCTACTCACTCACATAGATATCTATTAATGGGCATCTCCCTAGCCCGTTGATACGCCTAGTTGATGTGAGACTATCTTCTCCTTTTTGTCTTCTCCACAACCACCATTCTATTCCACATATAGTGCTATGTCCATGGCTCACGCTCATGTATTGAGTGAAAATTGAAAAAGTTTGAGAACATTAAAAGTATGAAACAATTGCTTGGCTTGTCATCGGGGTTGTGCATGATTAAATACTTTGTGTGATGAAGATAGAGCATAGCCAGACTATATGATTTTGTAGGGATAATTTTCTTGGGCCATGTTATTTTGAGAAGACATGATTGCTTTGTTAGTATGCTTGAAGTATTATTATTTTCATGTCAATAATAAACTTTTGTCTTGAATCTTTCGGATCTGAACATTCATGCCACAATAAAGAAGATTACATTGATAAATATGTTAGGTAGCATTCCACATCAAAAATTCTGTTTTTATCATTTACCTACTCGAGGACGAGAAGGAATTAAGCTTGGGGATGCTGATAGGTCTCCAACGTATCTATAATTTTTTATTGTTCCATGCTATTATATTATCCATCTAGGATGTTTTATATGCATTTATATGCTATTTTATATGATTTTTGGGACTAACCTATTAACCTAGAGCCCAGTGCCAGTTTCTGTTTTTTCCTTGTTTTTTGAGTTTTGCAGAAAAGGAAAACCAAACGGAGTCCAATTGACCTGAAATTTGACGGAGATTATTTTTGGACCAAAAGAAGCCCACGAAGCATCGGAGATGGACCAGAAGAGTCTCGAAGCACCCACAAGGGTGGGGGCGCGCCCTACCCCCTGGGCGCGCCCCTACCTCATGGCCGCCTCGGAGACCCCCCTGACTTGTTCCCGACGCCAAAACCTCTTATATATACAAAAAACAACAGAACATAACCTAGATAGGGAGTTCCACCGCCGCAAGCCTCTGTAGCCACCAAAAACCAATTGGGACCCTGTTCCTGCACCCTGCCGGAGGGGGGATCCCTCACCGGTGGCCATCTTCATCATCCCGGCGCTCTCCATGACGAGGAGGGAGTAGTTCACCCTCGGGGCTGAGGGTATGTACCAGTAGCTATGTGTTTGATCTCTCTCTCTCTCTCGTGTTCTTGATTTGGCACGATCTTGATGTACCGCGAGCTTTGCTATTATAGTTGGATCTTATGATGTTTCCCCCCCTCTACTCTCTTGTAATGGATTGAGTTTTCCCTTTGAAGTTATCTTATCGGATTGAGTCTTTAAGGATTTGAGAACACACTATGTATGTCTTGCATGTGCTTATCTATGGTGGCAATGGGATATTCACGTGATCTACTTGATGTATGTTTTGGTGATCAACTTGCGGGTTCCGTAACATTGTGAACTTATGCATAGGGGTTGGCACACGTTTTCGTCTTGACTCTCTGGTAGAAACTTCGGGGCACTCTTTGAAGTTCTTTGTGTTGGTTGAATAGATGAATCTGAGATTGTGTGATGCATATCGTATAATCATACCCACGGACACTTGAGGTGACATTGGAGTATCTAGGTGACATTAGGGTTTTGGTTGATTTGTGTCTTAAGGTGTTATTCTAGTATGAACTCTATGATAGATCGAACGGAAAGAATAGCTTCGTGTTATTTTACTATGGACTCTTGAATAGATCGATCAGAAAGGATAACTTTGAGGTGGTTTCGTACCCTACAATAATCTCTTCGTTTGTTCTCCGCTATTAGTGACTTTGGAGTGACTCTTTGTTGCATGTTTATGGATAGTTATATGATCGAATTTTGTTATTATTGTTGAGAGAACTTGCACTAGTGAAAGTATGAACCCTAGGCCTTGTTTCAACGCATTGCAATATCGTTTGTGCTCACTTTTATCATCAGTTACCTTGCTGTTTTTATATTTTTAGATTACAAAAACCTATATCTACCATCCATATTGCACTTGTATCACCATCTCTTCACCGAACTAGTGCACCTATACAATTTACCATTGTATTGGATGTGTTGGGGACACAAGAGACTCTTTGTTATTTGGTTGCAGGGTTGCTTGAGAGAGACCATCTTCATCCTACTCCTCCCACGGATTGATAAACCTTAGGTCATCCACTTGAGGGAAATTTGCTACTGTCCTACAAACCTCTGCACTTGGAGGCCCAACAACGTCTACAAGAAGAAGGTTGTGTAGTAGACATTAGGAGGCCCTGAGCTGGCTGGTGGATTTGCTTGGCATGGAACTGGCCGGCCTCGCATGATTTCACCAGCTCGGTTGCATCGTTGAGTGCCGTGGGCCAGTAGAACCCACTGCGTTACACCTTGCCCACCAAGGTGCGCAACGACGAGTGATGCCCGCAATCTCCGCCATGTATGTCAGCTAGCAGCGCTCGCACCCCTGCTTCCTGGAAATGCATCGCAAGAAAACATCGTTTGGTCGTTTTCTTTATAGCTCACCATCCTGAAAGTAGTGCTCGCACCCCTGCTTCCTGGAAATGCATCGCAAGAAAACATCGCAAGATCAACAGCCACTCTCCTATGCCCATTGGCATCTCAACGACAAGCCGGTGGCTGCCGCCGGCCCCCATCTCCATCCGCACGCCCTGGTGAACGTGAAACGCCGCCGGGTGTGACGCGTGCCGCCCGGGCCATCAGGATACGCGGCCGGGTGATCGAAGTCCTCATCGTCATTACCATCATTGCCGGAAGAAGGGCCAGAACATTGAGCTGTGTTTTCAGTGCTAACCAGGTGCACCTTGATCGAATACTCGAGCATGGCCTTGTCCAGCGGCACGAGCGTCTCCGCCGGCAGGACGAGCCCGTCCGCCAGCTCCCCTCCATGGCCTCGTCCGGCTCCTCAACGTGGATGATCTTCTCCTTGGGCAGCAGCGAGGGATCATCAGTCCAAGCGTACGCCTCAAAGCTACCCAAGTTCGCCCTGTTGGCCGTCAACGTGCCAAGCCGCTCCACCCATGCTGCCGAGCCAAGCACGATCTGCGTGGTGGTGCGGCTCCAGACATGTGGCGGTACCCCAACCATATCCACACAAACCCGATAATGGAACTGACGATGCGTTGCCTGTAGCTGCCGATTCCAGGGAGCGAATCTCAGGGAGAAACCACATCCATATACCTCGTTCGCGGAGGCCACCACATCCCTCGCCGCCCTAGAATTGAAGACGAGCAGAAAATCAGCCGGCCAGAATCGATGCACGGTGAAGGCATTAACCATAGCCGGCACCGCCGCCTCCACGACCGCGGTGACTGCGCTCGGGGCAATTTGCGGCCTTCCACCCATAGCAATAGCGACCAAACTCCAGCGCAGAGCCTCCTCAGCAGCCGAAACCTCAGGCGTGCGCGGAACGACGCAGTGCTGAACCTCGAGCCTCGTGCTACCTCTTGAGCTTGCGTTGGTTTTTCCCTTGAAGAGGAAAGGGTGATGCAACAAAGGAGCGTAAGTATTTCCCTCAGTTTTGAGAACCAAGGTATCAATCCAGTAGGAGACTACACAACAAGCCACCGAATACCTGCACAAACAAACACCAACTTGCAACCAACGCGACAAAGGGGTTGTCAATCCCTTCACGGTTATTCGCAAAGTGAGATCTGATAGAGATGGATAAACGGTAAAGTAATATTTTTGGTATTTTTGGTTTATGGAACGGAAAGTAAAGATTGCAAAGTAAAAGAAATAGGAAACTGAAAATATAGATCAGAAACTTATATGATGTAAAATAGACCCGGGGGTCATAGGTTTCACTAGAGGCTTCACTCAAGATAGGAATTATTACGGTGGGTGAACAAATTACTGCCGAGCAATTGATAGAAAAGCGCAAAGTTATGACAATATCTAAGGCAATAATCATGAATATAGGCATCACGTCCGTGTCAAGTAGACTGAAACGATTCTGCATCTACTACTATTACTCCACACATCGACCGCTATCCAGCATGTATCTAGAGTATTAAGTTCATAAAGAACGGAGTAACACATTAGGCAAGATGACATGATGTAGAGGAATTAACTCAAGCAATATGATGAAAACCCCATCTTTTTATCCTCAATCACAACAATACAATACATGCCTTGCTGCCCCTATTGTCACTGGGAAAGGACACCGCAAGATTGAACCCAAAGCTAAACACTTCTCCCATTGCAAGAAAAACCAATCTAGTGGGCCAAACCAAATCGATAGTTCGAAGAGACTTGCAAAGATATCAAATCATGCATATAAGAATTCAGAGGAGATTCAAATAATATTCATAGATAAACTTATCATAAATCCACAATTCATCGGATCTCGGCAAACACACCGCAAAAGAGTATTACATCGAATAGACCTCCAAGAACATCGAGGAGTAACTTTGTATTGAGAATCAGAGAGAGAGAAGAAGCCATCTAGCTACTAGCTATGGACCCGTAGGTCTGAAGTAAACTACTCACGCTTCATCGGAGAGGCAATGGTGTTGATGTAGAAGCCCTCCGTGATCGATTCCCCCTTCGACAGGATGCCAGAAAAGGCCCCAAGATGGGATCTCATGGGTACAGAAGGTTGCGGTGGTGGAAAAGTGGTTTCGTGGCTCCCCTGGATGTTTTTGGGGGTATAAGAGTATATATAGGCGAAAGATCTAGGTCAGAGGGGCTACGAGGGGCCCACAAGGTTGGGGGCGCGCCCCACCCCATGGGCGCGCCCTCCACCCTTGTGGCCGCCTCAAAGCTTCACTGACTTGTACTCCAAGTCTCCCGGGTGTCTTCTGGTCCAAGAAAAATCATGGCGAAAGTTTTATTCCGTTTGGACTCCGTTTGGTATTCCTTTTCTGCGAAACTCTAAAACAAGAAAAAACAGAAACTGGCACTGGGCTCTAAGTTAATAGGTTAGTCCCAAAAATCATATAAAATAGCATATTAATGCATATAAAACATCCAAAACAGATAATATAATAGCACGGAACAATCAAAAATTATAGATACGTTGGAGACGTATCACCTCGCAGACGGAGAACCCAACCGTACCCGCCTACTGGACTCACCCACCTCCGCGCCATGCCCAGCGTCCGCTCCGATTGCACCCTGTCAGTTGGAGGCACTGAAGGGCCCAGGCGAGCATTCGCCGGCATCCCGCGCTGTTGCGGCCGCCCAGCCCCCCCAGCAGAGCCGCCGTGCTCCGAGGGAAGCCTACCAGCCGCATGGGCCGCAGTTCCCAGGCGAGCATGAACCGGCGTGGCACACTGCGGGGCGGGAGCAGGCGTGTGATACGTCTCCAACGTATCTATAATTTTTTATTGTTCCATGCTGGTTTACTATCAATCTTGGATGTTTTATAATCATTTTATAACATTTTTTGTCACTAACCTATTGACATAGTGCCAAGTGCCAGTTCCTGTTTTTTTCCATGTTTTTTACATCGTAGAAAATCAATACCAGACGGAGTCCAAATGCCATGAAACTCCATGATGATTTTTATGGGCCAGATGGAAGATGTTGGGCCCTAGTTGCACCTGGGGGGAGTCCCGAGGAGGGGCCAACCCACCAGGGCGTGCCAGGAGGCCCATGCGCGCCCTAGTGGGTTGTGCCCACCTCGGGTGCCCCCTGGACCGCCTCTTTGCTCTATAAATAGCCCAAAAATACCAGAACCCTAGAAGCATCGACGAAATATTCATCCAGCCGCCGCAGAGTCCAAAACTACCAGATCCAACCTAGACACCATCTCGGATGGGGTTCACCACCTCCATTGGTGCCTCTCCGATGATGCGTGAGTAGTTCTTTATAGACCTTCGGGTCCGTAGTTAGTAGCTTGATGGCTTTCTCTCTCCCCCTGAATTCTCAATACAATGGTCTCTTGGAGATCCATATGATGTAACTCTTTTTGCGGTGTGTTTGTTGGGATCTGATGAACTTTGAGTTTATGATCAGTCATATCTTTTTATACCCATGAAAGTTATTTGAGTTTCTTTGATCTCTTATAGCCTCGTATTTCTTCTCCGATATTTGGGTTTTGTTTGGCCAACTTGATCTATTTATCTTGCAATGGGAAGAGGTGCCCGGTAGTGGGTTCGATCTTACGGTGCTTGATCCCAGTGACATAAAGGGAAACTACATGTATGTATCATTGCTACTAAGGATAAAAAGATGGGATATATATCTACGCAATAGATAAACATATCTTGTCTACATCATGTCATCGTTCTTATTGCATTACTCTGTTTTTCCATGAACTTAATACACTAGATGCATGCTGGATAGCGGTCGATGTGTGGAGTAATAGTAGTAGATGCAGGCAGGAGTCGGTCTACTAATCTTGGACGTGATGCCTATTGAGGGAGTCCTAGACTAAGGGGTCCTCGGGTGTCCGGCCTGTTAGCCATGGGCCGGACTTGTGGGCTGTGAAGATACGAAGACCGAAGACTCTCTACATGTCTGTATGGGACTCTCCTTGGCGTGGAAGGCAAGCTTGGCGGCCAAATATGAGGATTCCCTTCTTTGTAACCGACTTTGTGTAACCCTAGATCCCTCCGGTGTCTATATAAACCGGAGGGTTAGGTCTATAGGACCGAATACTCATTATCATAGTCATACAGGCTAGACTTCTAGGGTTTAGCCATTATGATCTCGTGGTAGATCAACTCTTGTAATACTCCATAGAGAGGGTATTACCTCCATAGAGAGGGCCCGAACCTGGGTAAACATTGTGTCCCCCGTCTCCTGTTACCATCGACCTTAGACGCACAGTTCGGGACCCCCTACCCGAGATCCGCCGGTTTTGACACCGACATTGGTGCTTTCATTGAGAGTTCCACTGTGCCGTCCTCAAAAAGTTTGATGGCTCCTTCAATCGTCTACAACAACGCTGTCCAAGAGGAAACCTTCCTCCCCGGACAGATCTTCGTGTTCGGCGGCTTCGCCCTGCGGGCCAACTTGCTTGGCCATCTGGAGTAGATCGATAGCTATACCCCTGGCCAGCAGGTCAGATTTGGAAGCCTGAATTACATCACGGACATCCGCGGAGATTCGATCTTCGATGGATTCGAGACCGCGGCGGCCTCTCCCCGTCACTTCGATGATCATGACTTAAATCTGTCATCGAACCATACCCAGGAGATATCTGCTATGACTGCCCTGGCCTTAGACCCGGAGCAGGTCGTGCCATCCGAAGAAGGGAAGCTCAACCCCACCATGGAGGCCGCAAACCCTGCGGCGTCGGAGCCGCACACAGATCTAACCTCGTGTGATACCTGTGTCATCGGAACCCCGGACTCGTTTCTGGCTTTGAGTTCCGAACCATGTGCGTCCGCGGACGACAAGCTCGATCGGTCACCGATCGTCGAATTCAGCGCCGCGGACGTCTTCGGGCACTCGCCTTTCGGCGACATGCTGAACTCATTAAAAAACCTGTCCTTGGCGAGGGACTCACAGCCGAATTATGTTCAGTTCAAACTAGAGGCTGATGATGGAGAATTTTGCTTCCCACCCGCCACCCACTTTATAGCCACTGTTGAAGACTCAACTGACACGCTCGATTACGGCTCAGAAGACATCGATGATATGGATGATGATGCTGATGAGGAGCAAGGCCAAAACCCACCACTAACTGGGCGCCGGACGGCCACTTCTTCACACGATGTATACATGCTGGATACACCTAAAGAAACCAATGACGACGATAAAGAAGATCCAGTTGAGGACGCACCTCCTGAGACACAGCCCAAGCGTCGGCGCCCGTGCCACCGCTCTAAGTCACGTCGTTCCAAAAACAACAATACTGGCACCGGAGAAAATAATACTCTGGACGATGCCGAAAACAATGAAGACCCTATCGAGATAACTTCCAAACAAGAGGAACATGGAAACGGGCAAGTCAGCCCCAATGAACAGGCCACACATGACAATTCGGAGGACGATAACTATCTACCGCTCTCCGAGGATGAGGTTAGCCTTGGCAACGCGGATTTCATCGTGCCTGAGGAACCTCTCGAGCAGGAGCGCTTCAAGCGCCGGCTACTAGCCACTGCAAGGAGCCTGAAAAAGAAGCAGCAGCAGCTTCAGACTGACCAAGATCTGCTGAACGATAGATGGACTGATATCCTAGCAGCCGAAGAATACGGCCTCAAGCGCCCAACCAAGGATTACCCAAGCGCAGATTGCTACCTCAGTTCAACGAGGAGGCAGCAGAACCTATACCACGGGGTCGAGACAATGCGGCTGGCCGACCACCACGCGGTCGGGATAAAGCGACAATTCAAGCCGAACAGCAGCCCGCCCCTCCACAACGTCAGCACAGAGATAAGACAACTCGGGGTCCTACATATGACCCTCGACGGGACCTGGACAGTAGAGCAGGACATACCAGATCGATCTACGGATCGCGAGGACATGTTTGACACGCAATGATGGCTATCTATTCGGACGCGACAAACTTAGTCATGCCCGGGCCGAAAACCGCAGACTGACTCCATCTGAGCTACGTGGCGACGTGGCCCAATATAGAGGCACCACACACCCACTCTGCTTCATGAATGAAGTAATGGAGCATGAATTCCCAGAAGGGTTTAAACCCGTGAATATCGAATCATACGATGGAACAACTGATCCTGCGGTGTGGATCGAGGATTTTCTTCTCCACATCCATATGGCCCGTGGAGATGACCTCCACGCCATCAAATACCTACCATTAGAACTCAAAGGACCAGCTCGGTACTAGTTTAACAGTCTGCCAGAAAATTCTATTGGCCGCTGGGAGGACTTGGAAAATGCCTTCCACGACAACTTCCAAGGTACATATGTCCGGCCACCAGATGCCGATGACTTAAGTCACATTGTCCAGAAGCCCAGAGAGTCGTCCAAGGAGCTCTGGACTAGGTTCTTAGTTAAAAAGAACCAAATCATTGACTGTCCAGACGCGGAAGCCCTAGCGGCCTTCAGACACAGCGTCCGGGACGAGTGGCTCGCCCGCCACCTCGGTCAAGAAAAACCAAAATCTATGCCAGCCCTTACTGCTCTGATGACCCAATTTTGCGCGGGAGAAGACAGCTGGCTCGCTCGTACAAGCAGCTGCGCCAGCGACCCGGGTACTTCCAAAGTCCGTGATGGCAATGGCAAGCCGCGACGCAACAAGCACAAACATAATGAAAAAATGCATGACACAGCGGTCAACGCTGGGTTTCGCGGTCCCAAACTTGGTTAGCGGAAGAAGCCATTCAAGGCAAACAGAGACGAACCATCCGCTCTAGACACGATATTGGATCAGCCCTGCCAGATTCACGGCCATCCCGATAAACCAGCTAATCACACCAACAAAAACTGTTGGGTCTTCAAGTAGGCCGGCAAGCTTAACGCCGAACACAAGGGGAGGAGGCCGCCTGGTGATTTCAACGACGAGGAGACTCGCCAACCACATACCAGGGGTTAGAAGCAATTTCCCCCCGAAGTTAAAACAGTGAACATGGTATTCACGACACACAACTCTACAAGGGAGCAGGAGGAGCACTCTCTCCAGACTAGGGATCATACTACGACAACCTCAGCCGAAGCGCAAAGCGGTCTTATTAAACCGCATATCCTGTCGGCCATTAAGCCACCAGTCTCCATTCAACAGGATCGACCAAATTCAGAGCATGACTAGCAGTTCGGCTTCCGCCGTCCGCCTCGTATACTTGTGAAATCTATACCGCGCATACATAACTATGCACTTAAGATACCTTGGGCACCAGCGGAAGAACAATACGGACGAGCCCGCGAGCACTCCCATAACTTCTGTTTCTTCTCTAACTACTCTTTATTGTTCATTATTCTTTACCACAGGTGGTTCAGAGGCTGGTCATCTAACGGACTCTATCGGAGTTCGGACATTCATCCAAGGGCCATTCCTATCAAAGGGGTCCCTTCAACCGAGGACAGACGACGCACACGTGCGACAAGAGGTCCAAAATAGCTTTTTGTAGACCGCACTCCATATTTCGAGCCTGTAAGGTGCCTTTTTCCTCAGCCTTCGACCCCTGGCATGTCAAATCGCCGGGGTCGTGGCGTTTTTATCTGTAACATAACGATTGGCATATCACTCAGGTCCCAGTAAACATACTCCGTATCCAGTATTCGCTTTTCTTTTCTAGCACTGAATTTTGTCCTTTTGGTTGTTTCGCACATCTCGGCATCACTTGCCAGGGGCTCGGGATGGGAACAAATGAGTTGCCAACAAAGTCCGAACAGCTCTATAGCGTACTTCGGCGTCACGAGTTTGGCCTTATATGCATCAGCTCCGAATCATGTCTTGGGTCAATAGTTGGGTTGCCCGGCTCCTGTCCTTGCTACCTTACGCTCCGCTCTATCGGCTAAGGTAGTTAAGGGAGAACTACTGCGATTGTGCTTCTAGTTCATCTGGTCAAGCACCTCAGTAGAGAAAGCCGAAAACTGACTGTCATGATGCGGCGAGAGCTGGTCAACCACTCGATAACTTATCGGGATCTGTCGCGATTCCCTCCGTATTATACGAAGGACCTTGTCTTCAGGTCACATATGCAGTGCAGCATATTGGAATAAGCCGCGTGCATACTAGGGGCTATATCGTAGACCCACCATAAAACTCCTATGGCTAAGTGAAAGTGTTAACGCCCTATAGTCCGATTGCCTAGTTCGCCGCATTGACACCTCCTTAATGGACCAAGACGTTGGGTCAAGAGTGATCAAATGCTTTTCCGAACACCCCCGTATTTTTTACGAGGGGGCTGAAGCTGATGACTGGAAATCTTTCAGATTATACAAAAACGGCCGCACAGGAGGAATAAAAATTTTTTAGGCGAAACTAAAAAGAAACTAGCCTTATGACAATATTGTCTTTTACAACTTCCATATAATTTACTCGAATATTACATCTTTCGAGCATTGACCCTCTATTAAGCGGGCACCCTCTAAGACATCCTCGAAATAGTGCTCTGGCGCGTGATGATCCTTGCCCTTGGGTGGATTCTTCACCGCAATATCGGTGGCCTTCATCTTCGCCCAGTATGTCTTGACACGGGCAAAGGCCATTCGTGCACCTTCAATGCACGTTGATCGCTTCACAGCATCGATACCGGCACCACGTCAGCAAGCCGCTGCACCAAACCAAAATAACTGTCCGGAACTAGCTTGGTTGGCCACATCCTGACCACGACGTCCTTCATGGCAGCACCGGACAGCCTGTGAAGCTCAGCCCATTGGGTCATCTGTTCGTTTAACAATAGCGGGCGCTTCGACGCACCGAATTGTTGACCATAAAAGCTCCTCCGTTGCATCTCCTTCTTGCGCTTGGTAAAGCTGCGCCGCATTGGCCGCACTCTTCGGCAAGTCCAATAACATGTCTGGAGAACTCCATACTTGGTTAAGCGGGGTATAATTCGGATCGCCGAATTTAGTTTGTAATAAAAAGGGCTTACCAGCCGCGATCTCCCCAGCTTGCCAGATCTCCTCCCGAGCCGCTCTAGACTCGGACCACACTTCTTTTGCCTCTCGTAAGGCCGTATCAAGATCAGCCGCTTTTGCTTTATTATCCTTCTCGAGGAATTTGCAGCGGCTAACGGCACCCTCTAGCTCACGCATCATCATGGATATTTTCTCCTCGTCTTGACGCCGAGCAGCCTGTTCGGCCTTCAATTTGTCCGATGCCTTTTCGGCAGCCGCATTACTAAACCGGGCCTGCTCCTTGGCCCGGAATAGCTCCGCCCGAAGAATTTCAACCGCGGCAGCACGATCTGCAGTTATGCATATTTCAGCATACACTCCTTCACGTCCCGCTTATATTATAAGCAAGTGTATATACTGAACCCCCCAAATACATACCTTGTGACTCATCAAGACGCTTGTTGATAAGCGCGATGTCGTCACCCGCCATATCAAGCTTCCGTTCAAGCTCGGCGACTTCTGTAGTCCGGGCGGTCACCAAGGGGGAAATAGCATGTATTCCAATTAATCACATTATTCCTTGAGCATATTTCTTTTGATCCTCTGATCTCCTCCCTTGGGAAGCCAATCCGAGTCTCAGGGGCTACTACCTATATACAGGTGCATTTTGCAAATAAACACAGTTGGAAATATTACATCACAAACCTCGAAGCCTCTTAGCAGGCTCGTGAAGGCTTCGTGCAATCCGCTCTTCGCGGACTGAACCCTCTCAACAACCGCACCCATCAAGGTACGGTGCTCCGCTGAGACGGACGCTTGTCACAGCATGTTCGTCAAGGTGTCCGGCGCTTCCGGATCTTCGGAAGCCGCTGTTGGGGCACGGCCTCCCTTTGAAGGAACCCGTTCGCTCGCCCCTACAATCATCTCCAGCTGTAAACCGGATAGTCCCGGGGCTTCATTGTTGGCCCCCGAACCCTGGGCGACTAAGGCATCACCTCCGGATAATGTCTTCTTCATCCCCCGCACTGCTTGCTGATCGGAGAGACCCTCCGGGACGACACTTCACAGTCGTCCGCCTTATTGGGCGAGGAAGTTGGTGGAGGCATTTCGCTCTCCATCATCTCCAGAAGAAGGTCCGCCGAGGAGGAGGATTGTTGAAGAGGTCGGTGTGCCGAACTGCAAAATATATATTCCCAATGTTACCTTGGTAGCGGGAAAGGAACGAGATATGTTTAGAACTACCTTGTTCAACTTACGATATGGCTAGAGGCTTATCCTCATTATGGAACTGTGCGACAACGTCGCCTTCCAAGCCCGAGCCGCCCGATGATGGCATCTTGCCTCGCCTGGGAGCCTTTTCCTCCCAATCTTCGAATGCGGCCCTTTTCTTACCTTGGGGAGAAGATACCTTGACTTCTCCCTCATTTTTTCTTCAGACGATGGAATTTTGATTCCCCCGGACGTTGTGCCTGATATACCCTTGGGGTGGGAGCAGCTTTTGGTCTCCCCACTTTCTGCTTTGTCCTCCTCTACGGGCATCTGGTATGGTGACGGGGCCAGCATCCTTGTTAGTATGGAATCTGCTGAGTCTTCAGGGAGGGGGGCCGAACACCTGATCCGCTCCGCTTTCTTTATCCAGCCCTGGGAAAAGGCAGTTTTGCTTTGTAACATATTACGGCATACTCAATTATAAAGTGTTCGGAGTTAAGTGCTTACCGGGGTATCCGGATGGTTGCGGTCGAGGCCGATGTCCTCGGTAGTGTCCGACCACTGTTTCCGTTTCCCGAAGAATAACTTCCACATCCCTTTGTGCGTCGTGCCGAAGAAGTGCTGAAGTGTCCGTGGTCCTTCCGGATTAAACTCCCACATACGGAGAGGTCGTCATTGGCACGGCAGGGTCCGGCGAACTAGCATTACTTGGACCACGTTGACGAGATCGATGTCCTTCTCAAGGAGGCTTCGGATGCGGCTCTGCAGAGTTTTCACTTCATCAATTGATCCCCAGTCTAGCCCCTTATTAATCCACGACGTAAGCTGAGTCAGAGGGCTAGATCGAAACGCAGGCGCAGCAGCCCACTTGGAACCACAGGGCTCGGTGATATAGAACCACTCCCGCTGCCATAAATTCGAAGATTCTATAAAGGATCCTTTTAGCCAAGGAGCATTAGTAAGCTTGCTCACTGTGGCACCACCACACTCCGCCTGTCTCCCCTCGATCACCTGCGGCTTCACGTCAAAGGTCTTGAGCCATAAGCCGAAGTGTGGAGGAATTCGGAGGAAGGCTTCGCACATGACGATAAATGTCGATATGAGAAGGAAGGAGTTCGGGGCCAGATCGTGAAAATCTAGCCCGTAGTAAAACATGAGCCCACGAACAAAGGGATTGAGAGCAAACCCTAAACCTCGGAGGAAGTGGGAGATAAACACGACCCTCTCGCTGGATCTAGGGGTAGGGATAACCTGCCCTTTAGCAGGGAGTCGGTGGAGGATTTCCGCGGTCAGATATTTTGCCGCTCGGAGCTTTGTGATATCCTCCTCTGTAACATAGGAGGTCACCCACCGACCTTGAAGGCTGGAACCGGACATGATCGAGGTTCATGGTGATTGAAACCCGGGTGTTGGAGCTCGAGGTGGGAAAGGCTGAAGAAGGAGAAAGCGCAGAGGAGAAGAGCGGATCTGTATCCCTCTATAAAGGCCGTGAACATCAAAACGCCTCCTCTCGGGCCTTAAAGCTTGCCTATTCCCAAGGAAGCGTACCAAAGAGACGGTTGGATTACCCACGTCCGTGTTGATAAGAATCCCGTAATAAGGGGACACGATCTCTGCTTTGACAAGACGTGCCAATAGGGGCCACGCCTCGAAACGTGGAACGGCAGTACAAGAAACGGTTTGAAATAATGAACCGGGCAAACATGATGTCACATTACGAAAAGTTGTCAGCAGATTGAACTCGTGAAATATTATGTTGTCTACGGCTGTGTGTGTGGTATGTATATTGCAGATCCGGACAGATCTTTCGTCCGAAGACTATCTTGAAGTTCGGGAAGGTGAACCCGCCTTGCAATGCCGAAGACAATCTGCGCGCCGGACACCTCGTCATTGAAGCCTGATTCAGGGGCTACTGAGGAGTCCTGGACTAAGGGGTCCTCGGGCGTCCGGCCTGTTAGCCATGGGCCGGACTGGTGGGCTGTGAAGATACGAAGACCGAAGACTCTCTACGTGTCCGGATGGGACTCCCCTTGGCGTGGAAGGCAAGCTTGGCGGGCAAATATGAGGATTTCCTTCTTTGTAACCGACTTTGTGTAACCCTAGATCCCTCCAGTGTCTATATAAACCGGAGGGTTAGGTCTATAGGACCGAATACTCATTATCGTAGTCATACAGGCTAGACTTCTAGGGTTTAGCCATTACGATCTCGTGGTAGATCAACTCTTGTAATACTCATATTCATCAAGATCAATCAAGCAGGAAGTAGGGTATTACCTCCATAGAGAGGGCCCGAACCTGGGTAAACATTGTGTCCCCCGTCTCCTGTTACCATTGACCTTAGACGCACAATTCGGGACCCCCTACCCGAGATCCGCTGGTTTTGACACCGACACCTATGTAATGATCATTTCTTGGATATCGTCATAATTATTTGAGGTTCTATCAATTTCCCAATAGTAATTTGTTTACCCACCGTTTGCTATCTTTCTCGAGAGAAGCCACTAGTGAAACCTACGGCCCCCGGGTCTTCTTCCTCATATATTTGCTTGGGATCTACTTTTCCTTTGCATTTTTATTTAGATCTATTAAACCAAAAATACAAAAATACTTTGCTGCACTTTATTTTATTTGTGATCTATCATTTCAATCTACTACAAATTTCTGGCATCGTTACCCCAAAGGGATTGACAACCCCTTTAACACGTCGGGTTGCGAGGTGTTGTTATTTGTGTTCAGGTGTTGTTTACGTTGTGTTGCTTGGTTCTCCTACTGGTTCGATAACCTTGGTTTCTTCACTGAGGGAAATACCTACCGTCATTGTGGTGCATCACCCCTTCCTCTTTGGGGAAATACCGACGTAGTCCTAGCAGACTGGAGCTTTTCTGGCGCTATAGTCAGAGAGCGATCAACACGTGATGGGGTGACAACGCGGGCAGGGAGAGGGAAGGGGACAACCCGACGCAGGGGCCGAGGCACTCACGGACGGGGCGGGAGTTCACCAGCGGAGTGGAATGGGAGCGGGGGGCACGGCACTCACGCGCGATGTGGCCGGGCTGCCTGCACCCGAGGTATACCCGCTCATTCGTGCACATGCTGGCGACGTGCTCTTCGCTGAGGCAGTTGAAGCACAGGCCCGCAAGATCCGGCTGCAGGTCCGCACGGATGTACATGGATGGGAGGGGGACGGCCTGGCGACGACGCGGCCGGCGGCGCTTACGGCCAGCGGTCTGCCATCCGCCGCGCTGATCTGGACGCAGCTGCTCCTCGCGGATGACAATGGAGGCCAGGGGCAGAGCGGCATCCCGGGTTGAGGTAGGGGGTGGCGTAGGGAGCCAGAGCAGGAGGGGAGGGGGACGAGGTGAGGAAGGCCCCGACGGCGGTGAGCAGCTCCTCAAAACCTCGCAGTAAGAGCGTCGGTAGCCTCAGTCTTCATCCTCCGACGAGGACACATCACCCCAGCGGGGGAAGCCATGGCCATGCCGCAAGGCAGGGGGAAGGAGGGAGTGGACGACGTCGGGGCCGGAGTGACCGACGACGCGAGGGGCAATGGACGCCGCCGCCGGAGTGGCGGGTGGCGGGGCTCGGGGAGCGGGGGAGTGGAGCACTAGGCTCGGCTAGGAACGGGGAAAGCCCTCCGATCCATATTACTTGTCTTAAATTTGTTTAGATACAGATGTATCAGACACGTTTTAGTACGTAGGCATTCCACTTTGCTTTGTTGGTTGGTTGGACGCCCCCAGTAAGATGGCCTCCATCCTTCACATGGTGTGACTCGCCTCTCCAGGGCGATCCGGGGAGGGGGGTAACCCTAGCCCCCATCCACCTCGATCCCATCCCTCCTTCCCCTCTACTACCGGCGGGGGACAGCGTTGGGCAGAGCCTGTGTGTTCGACGGCGACGACGGAGGGCTGCTCCTCCTTCCCGGACTACATGACGGTGAGGGCGCTAGATCCGTGGAGGTGCGGCCTCTTCCTCGATCCATGGCGGCGCGGTGGCTCCTGCTGGAGGCATTTGTGGTGATGCAGGGTGAGATGGCCAAAGGATGGAGGTGGGGCTGGGCATGGCCGGTGGTGGCATCTGGCCCGAATCCGGTCTGGGCGGACCCGGCGACGACTCCAGCCAAGATCCGAACATGGCGGCGGCGTCCCTTCCATCGGGGATGATGGGCTAGATGGTTGGTCCTCGTGGCGGCGGCGTCTGGACCGGATCCGGTATTGGCGGACCCGGCGGCAACTCCGGCCCGGATCTGAACATGGTAGCGGTGGCATCCTCTCCGCCGGGGATGACGGACCAGATAGTTGGTCCTTGTGGCGGCGCCGATGGCGGCGGATCTTTGGATCCCGCACCCGACGACATCGCAGGACGCGCGTGGTGGCTGGAGCTTCCTCCGGCGTCGATGGCGTGTGATGCGGGATCGCGACGGCGGTTGCTGTTGTATGGGCGGCGACAATGGCTGGCGCTTGATACGTCTCCAACGTATCTATAATTTTTGATTTTTCCATGTTGTTATATATCATTCTTGGATGTTTTACAATCATTTTATAGTCATCTTATATCATTTTTTGGTACTAACCTATTGACATAGTGCCCAGTGCGAGTTGTTGTTTTCTGCATGTTTTTTACATCGCAGGAAATCAATATCAAACGGAGTCCAAATGCAGCAAAACTTTTTGTGGATTTTTTCTAGACCAGAAGACACAAGATGGGCCAAAGAAGTACCAGAGGGGTGCCTCGAGGGGGGCACAACCCACCAGGGTGTGCCTGGGGCCTCCCGCACCGCCTCTTTGCTCTATAAATACCCCAATATTCCAAAAATCCTAGGGGAGTCGGCAAAAATCAATTCCAGCCGCCGCAAGTTCCAGAAACACCAGATCCAATCTAGACACCATCATGGAGGGGTTCATCATGTCCATTGGTGCCTCTCCGCTAATGCGTGAGTAGTTCTTTGTAGACCTACAGGTCTGTAGTTAGTAGCTATATGGCTTCGTCTCTCTCTTTTGATTCTCAATACAATGGTCTCTTGGAGATCCATATGATGTAACTCTTTTTGCGGTGTGTTTGTTGGGATCTGATGAACTTTGAGTTTATGATCTGATCTATCTTTTTATGCATGAATGTTATTTGAGTCTTCTTTGATATCTTATATGCATGATTGCTTATAGCCTTGTATTTCTTCTCTGATATTTGGGTTTTGTTTGACCAACTTGATCTATTTATCTTGCAACGGGAAGAGGTGCTTCGTGATGGGTTCGATCTTACGGTGCTTGATCCTAGTGACAGAAGGGGAACCGACACGTATGTATCGTTACTATGAAGGATAACAAGATGGGGTCTATTTCTACATAAATAGATCTTGTCTACATCATGTCATTGTTCTTATTGCATTACTCCATTTCTCCATGAACTTAATACACTAGATGCATGCTGGATAGCGGTCGATGTTGATATGTCTCCAACGTATCTATAATTTTTTATTGTTCCATGCTATTATATTATGTGTTTTGGATGTTTAATGTGCTTTATTATACACTTTTATATTATTTTTGGGACTAACCTACTAACCCAAGGCCCAGTGCAAATTGTTGTTTTTTTTGCCTATTTCAGTGTTTCGCAGAAAAGGAATATCAAACGGAATCCAAACGGAATGAAACCTTCGGGAGAGTGATTTTTGGAACAAACGTGATCCAGAGGACTTGGAGTGGACATAAGAAAGAAGCGAGGAGGCCACGAGGCACGGAGGCGCGCCTGCCCCCCTGGGCGCGCCCCCACCCTCGTGGGCCCCTCGTGGCTCCCCCGACCGACTTCCTTCGCCTATATATACTCATATACCCAGAAAACATCCAAGAGCACCACGAAACCCTATTTCCACCGCCACAACCTTCTGTACCCGTGAGATCCCATCTTGGGGCCTTTTCCGGCGCTCCGCCGGAGGGGGAATCGATCACGGAGGGCTACTACATCAACACCATAGCCTCACCGATGATGTGCGAGTAGTTTACCTCAGACCTTCGGGTCCATAGTTATTAGCTAGATGGCTTCTTCTCTCTCTTTGGATCTCAATACAAAGTTCTCGTCGATCTTCTTGGAGATCTATTCGATGTAACTCTTTTTGCGGTGTGTTTGTCGAGATCCGATGAATTGTGGGTTTATGATCAAGATTATCTATGAACAATATTTGAATCTCCTCTGAATTCTTTTATGCGGACGTGATTCCCATATACATGATCATGCCTTGATATTCTCATAACTATGCACTATTCTATCAATTGCTCGATGGTAATTCGTTCACCCACCGTAATACTTATGCTATCTTGAGAAAAGCCACTAGTGAAACCTATGGCCCCCGGGTCTATTTTCCATCATATTAATCCCGTCAACTAGCTATTTCTGTCACCGTTTATTTTGCAATCTTTACTTTCAATTTTATCATAAAAATACCAAAAATATTATCTTATCTTCTCTATCAGATCTCACTTTTGCAAGTGGCCGTGAAGGGATTGACAACCCCTTTATTGCGTTGGTTGCTAAGTTCTTATTTGTTTGTGTAGGTACGAGGGACTTGCGTGTGGCCTCCTAGTGGATTGATACCGTGGTTCTCAAAAACTGAGGGAAATACTTACGCTACTTTGCTGCATCACCCTTTCCTCTTCAAGGGAAAACCAACGCATGCTCAAGAGGTAGCAAGAAGGATTTCTGGCGCCGTTGCCGGGGAGTCTACGCACAAGTCAAGACATACCAAGTACCTATCACAAACTCTTATCCCTCGCATTACATTATTCGCCATTTGCCTCTCGTTTTCCTCTCCCCCACTTCACCTTTGCCTTTTCTTCACCTACTTCCCGTATGTCTTTTTGTTTGTGTTTCCACGTGCATTCTATTTGCTTGCATCTTTGCTTGCTAAAAATCTATTGACATGGATCCACTTAAAGTGTTCTACTTGGATCATCTTCGATCCTTATGTGTTCGTGCTGAAACCCCAACTAGCCTAGTTGATGGGAAATTTTTAGATGAGCATGCTCATTTTGTGCGCCACCGTTTGTCTGAAAAATGGAGACTCTTATGGGATCAAATAAACAGATTGCTATGTTATGCTTGGAATCTTTGTGAAATTCATGATTTTACTTGTTGCTCTAAGTGTTGGAAATATGCCCTAGAGGAAACAATAAAATGGTTATTATTATATTTCCTTGTTCATGATAATTATCTATTGTTCATGCTATAATTGTGTTATCCGGAAATCGTAATACATGTGTGAACACATAGACCATAACATGTCCCTAGTGAGCCTCTAGTTGACTAGATCGTTGATCAATAGATGGTTACGGTTTCCTGACGATGGACATTGGATGTCATTGATAACAGGATCACATCATTAGGAGAATGATGTGATGGACAAGACCCAATCCTAAGCATATCACTAGATCGTGTAGTTCGTTTGCTAAAGCTTTTCTAATGTCAAGTATCATTTCCTTAGACCATGAGATCGTGCAACTCCCGGATACCGTAGGAATGCTTTGGGTATACCAAACGTCACAACGTAACTGGGTGACTATAAAGGTGCACTACAGGTATCTCCGAAAGTGTCTGTTGGGTTGGCACGGATCGAGACTGGGATTTGTCACTCCGTATGACGGAGAGGTATCTCTGGGCCCACTCGGTAATGCATCATCATAATGAGCTCAATGTGACTAAGTAGTTAGTCACGGGATCATGCATTACGGAACGAGTAAAGTGACTTGCCGGTAACGAGATTGAACGAGGTATTGGGATACCGACGATCGAATCTCGCGCAAGTAACGTACCGATTGACAAAGGGAATTGTATACGGGATTGCTTGAATCCTTGACATCGTGATTCATCCGATGAGATCATCGTGGAACGTGTGGGAGCCAACATGGGTATCCAGATCCCGCTGTTGGTTATTGGCTAGAGAGCGGTCTCGGTCATGTCTGCATGATTCCCGAACCCGTAGGGTCTACACACTTAAGGTTCGATGACGCTAGGGTTATAAGGAAGATTTGTATGTGATTACCGAATGTTGTTCGGAGTCCCGGATGAGATCCCGGACGTCACGAGGAGTTCCGGAATGGTCCGGAGGTGAAGATTTATATATGGGAAGTCATCATACGGTCACCGGAAATATTCGGGGGTATACCGGTATTGTACCGGGACCACCGGAGGGGTTCCGGGGGTCCACCGGGAGGGTCCACCTGCCCCGGAGGGCCTTATGGGCTGTAGGTGGAAGGGAACCAGCCCTAAGTGGGCTGGGCGCCATCCCCCCTAGGGCCCATGCGCCTAGGGTTGGGGGGGGGGAACCCTAAAGGGGGCGCCCCCTTGCTTGGGGGGCAAGCCCCCTCCCCCTTGGCCGTCGCCCCCTCTAGATCTCATCTAGAGGGGCCGGCCCCCTTCCCCCTTCTCCCTATAAATAGAGGGGTGGAGGGAGGGCTGCAGCACCACATCCAAGGCGCAGCCCCTCCCCTCCCCAACACCTCTCCTCCTCCGCGTGAGCTTGGCGAAGCCCTGCCGGAGAACTGCCACTCCATCACCGCCACGTCGTCGTGCTGCTGTTGGAGCCCTCTTCCTCAATCTCTCCCTCCTCCTTGCTGGATCAAGGTGCGGCAGACGTCATTGGGCTGCACGTGTGTTGAATGCGGAGGCACCGTTGTTCGGTGCTTGGATCGGATTCTGCCGCGATCTGAATCGCTACGTGTACGACTCCTCCAACCGCGTTCTTGCAACGCTTCCGTCTTGCGATCTTCAACGGTATGAAGATGCACTCTCCTCTCTCTCGTTGCTAGTTACTCCATAGATTGATCTTGGTGATGCGTAGAAATTTTTCAATTTCTGCAACGATCCCCAACAATGGCATCATGAGCTAGGTCTATGCGTAGTTTCTATGCACGAGTAGAACACAAGTTGTTGTGGGCGTCAATTTTATCAATTTACTTGCCATTACTAGTCTTATCTTGATTCGGCGGCATCGTGGGATGAAGCGGCCCGGACCGACCTTACACGTATGCTTACGTGAGACAGGTTCCACCGACTGACATGCCCTAGTTGCATAAGGTGGCTAGCGGGTGTCTGTCTCTCCCACTTTAGTCGGGTCGGATTCGATGAAAAGGGTCCTTATGAAGGGTAAATAGAAATTGGCATATCACGTTGTGGTTTTGGCGTAGGTAAGAAACGTTCTTGCTAGAAACCTATAGCAGCCATGTAAAAAATTTGCAACAACAATTAGAGGACGTCTACCTTGTTTTTGCAGCATGTGTCATGTGATGTGATATGGCCAGAAGAATGTGATGAATGATATATGTGATGTATGAGATTGATCATGTTATTGTAATAGGAATCCCGACTTGCAAGTCGATGAGTATGACAACCGGCAGGAGCCATAGGAGTTGTCTTAATTTATTTATGACCTGCATGTCAACTGAAACGTCATGTAAATTGCTAACCGTTAGCCATAGTAGTAGAAGTAATAGTTGGCGAGACAACTTCATGAAGACACGATGATGGAGATCATGGTGTCATGCCGGTGACGATGATGATCATGGCGCCCCGAAGATGGAGATCAAAAGGAGCAAAATGATATTGGCCATATCATGTCAATATTTGATTGCATGTGATGTTTATCATGTTTTACATCTTATTTGCTTAGAACGACGGTAGCCTAAATAAGATGATCCCTCGCTAAAATTTCAAGAATTGTGTTCCCCCTAACTGTGCACCGTTGCTAAAGTCCGTTGTTCCGAAGCACCACGTGATGATCGGGTGTGATAGGTCCTAACGTTCGCATACAACGGGTGTAAGCCAGATTTACACACGCAATACACTTAGGTTGACTTGACGAGCCTAGCATGTACGGACATGGCCTCGGAACACGGAAGACCGAAAGGTCGAACATGAGTCGTATAGAAGATACGATCAACATGAAGATGTTCACCGATGATGACTAGTCCGTCTCACGTGATGATCGGACACGGCCTAGTTGACTCGGATCATGTATCACTTAGATGACTAGAGGGATGTCTGTCTGAGTGGGAGTTCATTAATAATTTGATTAGATGAACTTAATTATCATGAACTTAGTCTAAAATCTTTACAATATGTCTTGTAGATCAAATGGCCCACGCTAATGTCAACCTCAACTTCAACGCGTTCCTAGAGAAAACCAAGCTGAAAGACGATGGTAGCAACTATACGGACTGGGTCCGGAACTTGAGGATCATCCTCATAGCTGCCAAGAAAGCATATGTCCTTGAAGCACCGCTAGGTGAAGCACCCGTCCCAGCAAACCAAGACGTTATGAACGCTTGGCAAACACGTGTTGATGATTACTCCCTGGTTCAGTGCGGCATGCTTTACAGCTTAGAACCGGGGCTCCAAAAGCGTTTCGAGCAGCACGGAGCATATGAGATGTTCCAAGAGCTGAAAATGGTTTTCCAAGCTCATGCCCGGGTCGAGAGATATGAAGTCTCCGACAAGTTCTACAGTTGTAAGATGGAGGAGAATAGTTCCGTCAGCGAACACATACTCAAAATGTCTGGGTTGCACAACCGCTTATCTCAGCTGGGAGTTAATCTCCCGGATGATGCGGTCGTTGACAGAATCCTTCAGTCGCTCCCACCTAGCTACAAGAGCTTTGTGATGAACTTCAATATGCAGGGGATGGAAAAGACCATTCCTGAGGTATATTCAATGCTGAAATCAGCGGAGGTGGAGATCAAAAAGGAACATCAAGTGTTGATGGTGAATAAAACCACTAAGTTCAAGAAAGGCAAGGGTAAGAAGAACTTCAAGAAAGACGGCAAGGGAGTTGCCGCGCCCGGTAAGCAAGCTGCCGGGAAGAAGACAAAGAATGGACCCAAGCCTGAGACTGAGTGCTTTTATTGCAAGGGAAACGGTCACTGGAAGCGGAACTGCCCCAAGTACTTAGCGGATAAGAAGGCCGGCAATACCAAAGGTATATGTGATATACATGTTATTGATGTGTACCTAACCAGCGCTCGTAGTAGCTCCTGGGTATTTGATACCGGTGCGGTTGCTCATATTTGTAACTCAAAGCAGGAGCTGCGGAATAAGCGGAGACTGGCGAAGGACGAGGTGACGATGCGCGTCGGGAATGGTTCCAAGGTCGATGTGATCGCCGTCGGCACGCTACCTCTACATTTACCTACGGGATTAGTTTTAAACCTCAATAATTGTTATTTAGTGCCAGCTTTGAGCATGAACATTGTATCTGGATCTCGTTTGATGCGAGATGGCTACTCATTTAAATCCGAGAATAATGGTTGTTCTATTTATATGAGAGATATGTTTTATGGTCATGCCCCGCTGGTCAATGGTTTATTCTTAATGAATCTCGAACGTGATGTTACACATATTCATAGTGTGAATGCCAAGAAATGTAAGGTTGATAATGATAGTCCCACATACTTGTGGCACTGCCGCCTTGGTCACATTGGTGTCAAACGCATGAAGAAACTCCATGCAGATGGACTTTTGGAGTCTCTTGATTATGAATCATTTGACACGTGCGAACCATGCCTCATGGGCAAAATGACCAAGACTCCGTTCTCCGGAACAATGGAGCGAGCAACCAACTTATTGGAAATCATACATACTGATGTGTGCGGTCCAATGAGCGTTGAGGCTCGCGGTGGCTATCGTTATGTTCTCACCCTCACTGATGACTTAAGTAGATATGGGTATGTCTACTTAATGAAACACAAGTCTGAGACCTTTGAAAAGTTCAAGGAATTTCAGAGTGAGGTTGAGAATCAACGTGACAGGAAAATAAAGTTCTTACGATCAGATCGTGGAGGGGAATATTTGAGTCACGAATTTGGCACACACTTAAGGAAATGTGGAATTGTTTCACAACTCACGCCGCCTGGAACACCTCAGCGTAATGGTGTGTCCGAACGTCGTAATCGCACTCTATTGGATATGGTGCGATCTATGATGTCTCTTACCGATCTACCGCTATCATTTTGGGGTTATGCTTTAGAGACTGCCGCATTCACTTTAAATAGGGCTCCGTCGAAATCCGTTGAGACGACACCGTATGAATTATGGTTTGGAAAGAAACCTAAGCTGTCGTTTCTTAAAGTTTGGGGATGCGATGCTTATGTCAAGAAACTTCAACCTGAAAAGCTCGAACCCAAGTCGGAAAAATGCGTCTTCATAGGATACCCTAAGGAAACCATTGGGTATACCTTCTACCTCAGATCCGAAGGCAAGATCTTCGTTGCCAAGAACGGGTCCTTTCTGGAGAAAGAGTTTCTCTCGAAAGAAGTAAGTGGGAGGAAAGTGGAACTTGATGAGATGACCCCTCTCGAACCAGAAAGTAGCGCAGCACAAGAAAATGTTTCTGTGGTGCCTGCACCGACTAGAGAGGAAGTTAATGATGACGATCATGATCAAGTTACCACTGAACTTCGTAGGTCCACAAGGACACGTTCCGCACCAGAGTGGTACGGCAACCCTGTCCTGGAAATCATGTTGTTGGACAACGGTGAACCTTCGAACTATGAAGAAGCAATGGCGGGCCCAGATTCCAACAAATGGCTTGAAGCCATGCAATCCGAGATAGGATCCATGTATGAAAACAAAGTATGGACTTTGACAGACTTGCCCGATGATCGGCGAGCGATAGAAAATAAATGGATCTTTAAGAAGAAGACGGACGCGGATGGAAATGTTACCATCTATAAAGCTCGACTTGTCGCTAAGGGTTATCGACAAGTTCAAGGAGTTGACTACGATGAGACCTTCTCACCCGTAGCGAAGCTGAAGTCCGTCCGAATCATGTTAGCAATTGCCGCATTCTACGATTATGAAATATGGCAAATGGACGTCAAAACGGCATTCCTTAACGGCTTCCTTAAGGAAGAATTGTATATGATGCAGCCGGAAGGTTTTGTCGATCCTAAGAATGCTGACAAGGTATGCAAGCTCCAGCGCTCAATCTATGGGCTGGTGCAGGCATCTCGGAGTTGGAACATTCGCTTTGATGAGATGATCAAAGCGTTTGGGTTTACACAGACTTATGGAGAAGCCTGTGTTTACAAGAAAGTGAGTGGGAGCTCTGTAGCATTTCTCATATTATATGTGGATGACATACTATTGATGGGAAATGATATAGAATTCTTGGAAAGCATAAAGGCCTACTTGAATAAGTGTTTTTCAATGAAGGACCTTGGAGAAGCTGCTTACATATTAGGCATCAAGATCTATAGAGATAGATCGAGACGCCTCATAGGTCTTTCACAAAGCACATACCTTGACAAGATATTGAAGAAGTTCAATATGGATCAGTCCAAGAAGGGGTTCTTGCCTGTATTGCAAGGTGTGAGATTGAGCACGGCTCAATGCCCGACCACGGCAGAAGATAGAGAAAAGATGAGTGTCATCCCCTATGCCTCGGCCATAGGGTCTATTATGTATGCCATGCTGTGTACCAGACCTGATGTAAACCTTGCCGTAAGTTTGGTAGGAAGGTACCAAAGTAATCCCGGCATGGAACACTGGACAGCGGTCAAGAACATCCTGAAGTACCTGAAAAGGACTAAGGATATGTTTCTCGTTTATGGAGGTGACGAAGAGCTCGTCGTAAAGGGTTACGTCGATGCTAGCTTCGACACAGATCTGGATGACTCTAAGTCACAAACCGGATACGTGTATATTTTGAATGGTGGGGCAGTCAGCTGGTGCAGTTGCAAGCAAAGCGTCGTGGCGGGATCTACATGTGAAGCGGAGTACATGGCAGCCTCGGAGGCAGCACATGAAGCAATCTGGATGAAGGAGTTCATTGCCGACCTAGGAGTTATTCCCAATGCATCGGGGCCGATGACTCTCTTCTGTGACAACACTGGAGCTATTGCCCTTGCCAAGGAGCCCAGGTTTCACAAGAAGACCAGGCACATCAAGCGTCGCTTCAACTCCATTCGTGAAAATGTTCAAAATGGAGACATAGATATTTGTAAAGTGCATACGGATTTGAATGTCGCAGATCCGTTGACTAAACCTCTTCCACGGGCGAAACATGATCAACACCAGAACTCTATGGGTGTACGATTCATCACAATGTAACTAGATTATTGACTCTAGTGCAAGTGGGAGACTGTTGGAAATATGCCCTAGAGGCAATAATAAAATGGTTATTATTATATTTCCTTGTTCATGATAATTGTCTATTGTTCATGCTATAATTGTGTTATCCGGAAATCGTAATACATGTGTGAACACATAGACCATAACATGTCCCTAGTGAGCCTCTAGTTGACTAGCTCGTTGATCAATAGATGGTTACGGTTTCCTGACCATGGACATTGGATGTCATTGATAACGGGATCACATCATTAGGAGAATGATGTGATGGACAAGACCCAATCCTAAGCATAGCACTAGATCGTGTAGTTCGTTTGCTAAAGCTTTTCTAATGTCAAGTATCATTTCCTTAGACCATGAGATCGTGCAACTCCCGGATACCGTAGGAATGCTTTGGGTGTACCAAACGTCACAACGTAACTGGGTGGCTATAAAGGTGCACTACAGGTATCTCCGAAAGTGTCTGTTGGGTTGGCACGGATCGAGACTGGGATTTGTCACTCCGTATGACGGAGAGGTATCTCTGGGCCCACTCGGTAATGCATCATCATAATGAGCTCAATGTGACTAAGTAGTTAGTCACGGGATCATGCATTACGGAACGAGTAAAGTGACTTGCCGGTAACGAGATTGAACGAGGTATTGGGATACCGACGATCGAATCTCGGGCAAGTAACGTACCGATTGACAAAGGGAATTGTATACGGGATTGCTTGAATCCTCGACATCGTGGTTCATCCGATGAGATCATCGTGGAACATGTGGGAGCCAACATGGGTATCCAGATCCCGCTGTTGGTTATTGGCTAGAGAGCGGTCTCGGTCATGTCTGCATGATTCCCGAACCCGTAGGGTCTACACACTTAAGGTTCGATGACGCTAGGGTTATAAGGAAGATTTGTATGTGATTACCGAATGTTGTTCGGAGTCCCGGATGAGATCCCGGACGTCACGAGGAGTTCCGGAATGGTCCGGAGGTGAAGATTTATATATGAGAAGTCATCATAGGGTCACCGGAAATATTCGGGGGTATACCGGTATTGTACCGGGACCACCGGAGGGGTTCCGGGGGTCCACCGGGAGGGTCCACCTGCCCCGGAGGGCCTTATGGGCTGTAGGTGGAAGGGAACCAGCCCCTAAGTGGGCTGGGCGCCATCCCCCCTAGGGCCCATGCGCCTAGGGTTGGGGGGGAACCCTAAAGGGGGCGCCCCCTTGCTTGGGGGGCAAGCCCCCTCCCCCTTGGCCGCCGCCCCCCTCTAGATCTCATCTAGAGGGGCCGGCCCCCTTCCCCCTTCTCCCTATAAATAGAGGGGTGGAGGGAGGGCTGCAGCACCACATCCAAGGCGCAGCCCCTCCCCTCCCCAACACCTCTCCTCCTCCGCGTGAGCTTGGCGAAGCCCTGCCGGAGAACTGCCACTCCATCACCACCACGCCGTCGTGCTGCTGTTGGAGCCCTCTTCCTCAACCTCTCCCTCCTCCTTGCTGGATCAAGGTGCGGGAGACGTCACCGGGCTGCACGTGTGTTGAACGCGGAGGCCCGTTGTTCGGTGCTTGGATCGGAATCTACCGCGATCTGAATCGCTACGAGTACGACTCCCTCATCCGCGTTCTTGCAACGCTTCCGTCTCGCGATCTTCAACGGTATGAAGATGCACTCCCTCTCTCTCGTTTCTAGTTACTCCATATATTGATCTTGGTGATGCGTAGAATTTTTTTAATTTCTGCAACGATCCCCAACACTAAGAACCCTAAAAAACACCTTCCCTACCTATGTGAGTTTAATGAAAATGAAATCTTATCTTCTTATGCAAAGGGTGTTTATAGTTACTATGATACCAAACAAACTGAAGAATTTGTTGCTTTTAAGGGTGCTTATGAAGTTGCTTCTTTGATAGAAAAGTATGATATTACTCTCTACGATCTGAAAATTTTGACATACTTAAATATTGCTATGAAAACTATGCTCATAATGTCGATGTCAAAGAATTTATTGAAAGAATGACCGTTGCTTCTGAAGAAAATAATGATATGCATGAATCTATAGATAATTATGATTCCGATGATTTGATTGAAATATACCTTGATGAACATGGTGCTTGCTATTCTTGTGGCTATGATGCCAATATTTATGAAGATGAATTTGCTATAGTTCCTTATGTTAAACATGAGATCATTGCTATTGCACCCATACTTGATAGTTCCTTCGATGAAAAGCATGATTGCAATGATGTGATTATAAATTCTCTTGATATCAATTGTGATAATAATATGCAAAACCCTAAGCTTGGGGATGCTAGTTTTGCTATGTCTACTACTTGTTGCAATGATCATGATTGGGGTCATTCTTCTTATGATCTTGATAATAGTGTTTGCAATAATATTGAAAGTGGGTTTGGAAGAGTGTCAACTTTAGATCCCACATATTTGGAGAATGTTCAATCTTATGAAGTTTTTGATAAAAGTGGGTTTGGAGAGGTCATGACTTTAGTTAATGTTAATCCCACTATTTTGGAAGAGTGCCAACTTTGCATACATGTGGATCATGTTAAGAATATGTTTTGTGATAGATGTATTGTTGAATTTCCTTATGATCCTACATGTAATTATTATGAGAGAGGAAAATATGGTTGTAGAATTTTTTATCTTACTAAATTACCTCTTGTCATGTTGAGATTGCTATCGTCTCTTTCTTCTCCCTTGCATATGCTAATTTTTGCTTGCTATGATAATTTGTTTGCATATAAAATTCCTATGCATGGGAAGTATGTTAGACATAGATGTGTTTATCATGTGTTCTATGATGATCTCTTTGTGCTCTAATTCTTGTCTTTGATGTGAGCATCATTGAAATTATCAATGCCTAGCTAAAAGGCTTTAAAGAAAAGCGCTTGTTGGGAGGCAACCCAATTTTATTTTTGTTTCTTGATTTTTGGTTCTGTTTAGTAATAAATAATTGATCTAGCCTCTGGATAGATGTGGTTTTATGTTTTAATTAGTATTTGTGCCAAGTAAAACCTATAGGATCTTCTTGGATGATAGTTATTTGATCTTGCTGAAAAAGTCAGAAACTTTCTGCTCACGAAAACAATTGTTAAAAATCACCAGAACGTGATAAAATACTGCTTCCAATTGCAGTAGATCAATAAACAAATTATATAGGTCATCCTATTTTGGTATTTTTTTCTGAGTTACAGAAGTTTGCGTTAGATACAGATTACTACAAACTGTTCTGTTTTTGACAGATTCTGTTTTTCGTGTGTTGTTTGCTTATTTTGATGAATCTATGGCTAGTATCGGAGGTTATGAACCATACAGAAGTTGGAATACAGTAGGTTTAACACCAATATAAATAAATAACGAGTTCATTACAGTACCTTAAAGTGGTGGTTTGTTTTATTTCGCTAACGGAGCTCATGAGATTTTCTGTTGAGTTTTGTGTTGTGAAGTTTTCAAGTTTTTGGGTAAAGATTTGATGGATTATGGAACAAGGAGTGGCAAGAGCCTAAGCTTGGGGATGCCCATGGCACCCCAAGGTAAAATCCAAGGACAACCAAAAGCCTAAGCTTGGGGATGCCCCGGAAGGCATCCCCTCTTTCGGCTTCGTGCATCGGTAACTTTACTTGATGCTATATTTTTATTCACCACATGATATGTGTTTTGCTTGGAGCGTCTTGTATGATTTGAGTCTTTGCTTTTTAGTTTACCACAATCATCCTTGCTGTACACACCTTTTGGGATAGACACACATGAATCAGAATTTATTAGAATACTCTATGTGCTTCACTTATATCTTTTGAGCTAAATAATTTTGCTCTAGTGCTTCACTTATATCTTTCAGAGCACGGTGGTGGTTTAATTTTATAGAAATTATTTATCTCTCATGCTTCACTTATATTATTTTGAGAGTCCTTTAGAACATCATGGTAATTTGCTTTGGCTATAAAATTAGTCCTAATATGATAGGCATCCAAGATGGATATAATAAAACTTTCATATAAGTGCATTGAATACTAAGAGAAGTTTGATACTTGATGATTGTTTTGAGATATGGAGATAGTGATATTAAAGTTGTGATAGTTGAGTAGTTCTGAATTTTAGAAATACTTGTGTTGAAGTTTGCAAGTCCCGTAGCATGCACGTATGGTAACCGTTGTGTAACAAATTTGAAACATGAGGTGTTCTTTGATTGTCATCCTTATGAGTGGCGGTCGGGGACGAGCGATGGTATTTTCCTACCAATCTATCCCCCTAGGAGCATGTGCGTAGTGCTTGGTTTTTGATGACTTTTAGATTTTTGCAATAAGTATGTGAGTTCTTTTTGACTAATGTTGAGTCCATGGATTATACGCACTCTCACCCTTCCGTCATTGCTAGCCTCTTCGGTACCGTGAATTGCCCTTTCTCACCTTGAGAGTTGGTCCAAGCTTCGCCGGTGCATCCAAACCCCGTGATATGATACGCTCTATCACACATAAACCTCCTTATATCTTCCTCAAAACAGCCACCATACCTACCTGTTATGGCATTTCCATAGCCATTCCGAGATATATTGCCATGCAACTTTCCACCGTTCCGTTTATTATGACACGCTTCATCATTGTCTTATTGCCTTGCATGATCATGTAGTTGACATCGTATTTGTGGCAAAGCCACCATGCATATTATTTCATACATGTCACTCTTGATTCATTGCCTATCGTGGTACACCGCCGGAGGCATTCATATAGAGTCATATTTTGTTCTATTATCGAGTTGTAATCATTGAGTTGTAAATAAATAGAAGTGTGATGATCATCATCAATAGAGCATTGTCCCAAATAAAAAGAAGAAGAAAGGCCAAAAAAGGGAAGGCCCAAAAAAAAGAAAAAGGGAAATAAAAAGGGACAATGCTACTATCATTTTTCCACACTTGTGCTTCAAAGTAGCACCATGATCTTTATGATAGAGAGTCTCTTGTTTTGTCACTTTCATATACTAGTGGGAAATTTTCATTATAGAACTTGGCTTGTATATTCCAACAATGAGCTTCCTCAAATGCCCTAGGTCTTCGTGAGCAAGCAAGTTGGATGCACACCCACTTAGTTTCTTTGGTTGAGCTTCCATACATTTATAGCTCTAGTGCATCCGTTGCATGGCAATCCCTACTCCTTGCATTGACATCAATTGATGGGCATCTCCCTAGCCCATTGATTAGCTGCGTCAATGTGAGACTTTCTCCTTTTTTGTCTTCTCCACACAACCCCCATCATCATACTCTATTCCACCCATAGTGCTATATCCATGGCTCAGGCGCATGTATTGCGTGAAAGTTGAAAAAAGTTTGAGATTACTAAAGTATGAAACAATTGCTTGGCTTGTCATCAGGGTTGTGCATGATGAGAGCATTCTTGTGTGACGACAATGGAGCATGACCAAACTATATGATTTTGTAGGGATGAACTTTCTTTGGCCATGTTATTTTGAGAAGACATGATTGCTTAGTTAGTATGCTTGAAGTATTGTTATTCTTATGTCAATATTAAACTTTTATCTTGAATCTTTTGGATCTGAACATTCATCCCACAATAAAGAAAAGTACATTGAAGAATATGCTAGGTAGCATTCCAATTCAAAAATTCTGTTTTTTATCATTTACCTACTCGAGGACGAGCAGGAATTAAGCTTGGGGATGCTTGATACGTGTCCAACGTATCTATAATTTTTGATTGTTCCATGCTATTATATTATCTATCTTGGATGTTTGATGGGCTTTATTATACACTTTTATATTATTTTTGGGACTAACCTAGTAACCCAAGGCCCAGTGCAAATTGCTGTTTTTGCCTATTTCAGTGTTTCGCAGAAAAGGAATATCAAACGGAATGAAACCTTCGAGAGAGTGATTTTTGAAACAAACGTGATCCAGAGGACTTGGAGTGGACGTCAAGAAAGAAGCAAGGAGGCCACGAGGCAGGGAGGCGCGGCTGCCCCCCTAGGCGCGCCCCCACCCTCGTGGGCCCCTCCTGGCTCCCCCGGCCGACTTCCTTCGCCTATATATACTCATATACCCCGAAAACATCCAGGAGCACCACGAAACCCTATTTCCACCGCCACAACCTTCTGTACCTGTGAGACCCCATCTTGGGGCCTTTTCCGGCGCTCCGCCGGAGGGGGAATCGATCACGGAGGGCTTCTACATCAACACCATAGCCTCACCGATGATGTGTGAGTAGTTTACCTCAGACCTTCGGGTCCATAGTTATTAGCTAGATGGCTTCTTCTCTCTCTTTGGATCTCAATATAAAGTTCTCCACGATCTTCTTGGAGATCTATTCGATGTAACTCTTTTTGCGGTGTGTTTGTCGAGATCCGATGAATTGTGGGTTTATGATCAAGATTATCTATGAACAATATTTGAATCTCCTTTGAATTCTTTTATGTATGATTTGATATCTTTGCAAGTCTCTTTGAATTATCAGTTTGGTTTGGCCTACTAGATTGATGTTTCTTGCAATGGGAGAAGTGCTTAGCTTTGGGTTCAATCATGTGGTGCTCGATCCCAGTGATAGAAGGGGAAACGACACGTATTGTATTGTTGCCATCGAGGTTAAAAAGATGGGGTTTATATCATATTGCTTGAGTTTATCCCTCTACATCATGTCATCTTGCCTAATGTGTTACTCTGTTCTTATGAACTTAATACTCTAGATGCATGCTGGATAGCGGTCGATGTGTGGAGTAATAGTAGTAGATGCAGAATCGTTTCGGTCTACTTGTCGCGGACGTGATGCCTATATACATGATCATGCCTAGATATTCTCATAACTACGCACTATTCTATCAATTGCTCGACAGTAATTCGTTCACCCACCATAATACTTATGCTATCTGGAGAGAAGCCACTAGTGAAACCTATGACCCGCGGGTCTATTTTCCATCATATTAATCCCGTCAACTAGCTATTTCGGTCGCCGTTTATTTTGCAATCTTTACTTTCAATCTTTATCATAAAAATACCAAAAATATGATCTTATCATCTCTATCAGATCTCACTTTTGCAAGTGGCCGTGAAGGGATTGACAACCCCTTTATCGCGTTGGTTGCAAGGTTCTTATTTGTTTGTGTAGGTACGAGGGACTTGCGTGTGGCCTCCTACTGGATTGATACCTTGGTTCTCAAAAACTGAGGGAAATACTTACGCTACTTTGCTGCATCACCCTTTCCTCTTCAAGGGAAAACCAACGCATGCTCAAGAGGTAGCAGATGTGTGGAGTAATAGTAGTAGATGCAGGTAGGAGTCGGTCTACTAATCTTGGATGTGATGCCTACATAATGATCATTGCCTAGATATCGTCATTTATTATTTGAAGTTCTATCAACTGCCCAACAGTAATTTGTTCACCCACCGTTAGCTATTTTTCTCGAGAGAAGCCACTAGTGAAACCTACGCCCCCGGGTCTCTTCTTTAATATATTTGACTTCGCGATCTATTTTATTTGCTTCTATTTTCAGATCTAATAAACCAAAAATACAAAAAATACCTTGCTGCACTTTATTCTATTTGAGATCTTTTTATCCCATCTATCATATTTTTATCACGTCTATTTGCCAATTTCTGGCGCCGTTGCCCGAAAGGGATTGACAACCCCTTTAACATGTCAGGTTGCGAGTATTTGTTATTTGTGTGCAGGTGTTGTTTATGTAGTGTTGCTTGGTTCTCCTACTGGTTCGATAACCTTGGTCTCATCACCGAGGGAAATACCTACCATCGTTGTGCTGCATCATCCCTTCCTCTTTGAGGAAATACCGATGTAGTTCTAGCAGACATCAAAAGGAATTTCTAGCGCTGTTGCTGGGGAGACATCATCTAATCACAAATCTCATCTCTTCGCAATTTACATTATTTGCCATTTGCCTCTCGTTTTCCACTCCCCCACTTCACAAAAATTTGCCGTTTTATTCGCCCTCTTTTTCGTTTGCCGTTTTCTCATCAGATCTGTTTTTGAGTGCAATCTTGTTGTGTAGTCACAATGACTCAAAAGAAAACCAAGTTGTATGATTTCTCCAATACCAAAAACAATGAATTTCTTAGCACTCCGATTGCTCCTCCCACCACTAGTGCGGAGTCTTGTGATATTAATACCACTTTGCTGAATCTTGTTACGAAAGATCAATTTTCCGGTACTCCTAATGAGGATGTCGCGTCCCATCTTAACACACTCGTGGAGTTATGCGATATGCAAAAGGAAAAAGATGTGGACAATGATGTTGTGAAGTTGAAATTATTTCCGTTTTCTTTGCGAGATCATGCAAAAATTTGGTTTTTTCTTTGCCTCACAATAGTATTGGTTCTTGCAATAAGTGCAAGGATGCTTTTATTACTAAGTATTTTCTGCCCATGAAAATTATTTCCCTTAGAACCCAGATCATGAATTTCAAGCAACTTGAACATGAGCATGTTGCACAATCTTGGGAAAGGATGAAATTGATGCTAAGGAATTGCCCAACTCATGGGTTAAATATTTGGATGATCATACGAATTTTTTATGCGGGGTTGAATTTTGTTTCTCGTAATCTTTTAGATTCCGCCGCGGGTGGTACTTTTATGGAAAGTACTTTGCGTGAATCCACCAAATTACTTGATAGTATCATGGCAAATTATTCACAATGGCATACCGAAAGAGCTCCTACTAGTAAAAAAGTTAATTCGGCTGAAGAAATTTCTTCTTTGAGTGAAAAAGTTGATGCTCTTAAGAAATTGGTTGCTAATAAAAGTGCTCCTATTGATTTTAATGATGTGCCTTTGTCTACTTTGATTGAGAAAAATAGTGATGCCATAGATGTGAATTTTATCTCGCGAAACAATTTCAATAACAGTGCTTATAGAGGTAATTTTAATCCTAGGCCTTTTCCTAGTAATTCCTATAATAATTATGGTAATCCTCCTTATAATAATAATAGGAACACCTCTGATCTTGAGAATAATATTAAAGAATTTATCAATACTCAAAAGGTTTTCAATGCTACAATGGAAGAAAAGTTGAATAAGATTGATGATTTGTCTAGAAGTGTTGATAGAATTTCTCATGATGTAAAAAATCTCAAGATGAAATTTTTTGCACCTAAGGTTGAAGAATCAGTTAAAGCTCTTTATGTTTCTATGGATGAAAGTAAGAAAAGAACCGCTATGCTTAGAGCTAGAAGAGAATTTAAAAAAAGCATTATCTAGTGATTGCTTTCATAAAAGTGATGAAGATCTTAAAATGATTGGTGTTTCCTCGATTGATTCTTTGTTTAGTAAAATTAAGATTGATGAAAAAGGGACTTGATAAGAGTCAACTTTAGCTAGAAGGTGTCCTGATAATTCGGAGGGTGAAATATTGTTGAGAAAATTGATTAAAGTGGGTTTGAAGAGGTCAAAACTTTAACTAGTGATGTGCCGACTCTCTTGGATTACAAAGACTTTAATTATGGTAGTTGCTCTTTGATTGATTGTATTTCTTTGTTGCAATCCATGATGAATTCACCCCATGCTTATGAACAAAATAAATCTTTTACTAAACATATTGTTGATGCTTTGATGAAAGCTTTGGAAGAAAAATTGGAATTAGAAGTTTCAATTCCTAGAAAATTACATGATGAATGGGAACCTACTATCAAAGTCAAGATTAAAAATTATGAGTGTTTTGCTTTATGTGACTTGGGTGCTAGTGTTTCCACAATTCCGAAATCTTTATGTGATGTGCTTGGTCTTACCATATCGAAGAATGTTCTTTAAATTTGCACTTGGCGGATTCTACTATTAAAAAGCCTATGGGAATAATTAATGATGTTCTTATTCTTGCAAATAGGAATTATGTGCCCATAGATTTTATTGTTCTTGATATTGATTGCAATCCGTCTTATCCAATTATTCTTGGTAGACCGTTTTTACGTACTATTGGTGCCGTGATTGATATGAAAGAAGGCAATATTAAATTTTAATTTCCACTAAGGAAGGGTATGGAACACTTCCCTAGAACAAGAATTAAGCCACCATATGAATCAATCATGAGGGCTTCTTATGGATCTAGAAACAAAGATGACAATACGTAGATCCTTGCTTTATGCCTAGCTAGGGGCGTAAAACGATAGCGCTTGTTGAGAGGCAACCCAATGAATAAAATTTATTTTTGCCTTTTGCTTCCTATTCTTAAGTGTTTGCACAATTATGCTACTGTTATGATGTTGGGGAACGTAGCATGCAATTTCAAAATATTTCCTACGCTCACGCAAGATCTATCTAGGAGATGCATAGCAACAAGAGGGGAGAGTGTGTCCATGTACCCTCGTAGACCGAAAGCGGAAGCGTTGACAACGTGGTTGATGTAGTCGAACTTCTTCTCGTTCCGACCGATCAAGCACCAAACGTACGACACCTCCGAGTTCTGCACACGTTTAGCTCGATGACGTCCCTCGAACTCTTGATCCAGCAAAGTGTCGAGGGAGAGTTTCGTCAGCATGATGGCGTGGTGACGGTGATGGTGAAGTGATCCGCGCAGGGCTTAGCCTAACCACTACGACAATATGACCGAAGGCGTAAACTGTGGAGGTGGGCGCCGCACACGGCTAACGGATGTTTGTGTGTCCTCTAGGAGCCCCCCTCCACACATATATATAGGTTGGAGGGGGTAATAGGCAGCCAGGGGGCGCCCAAGTAGGCCGAATCCTACTTGGGGTGTCACCCCAATTCGCCCCCCTTCCTTGTTTTGGCACTAGGAGAAGGAAGGAGGAGGTGCCCCCCCCCTTTCTCCCTTGAGAAGGGGAAGGAAAGAGGGGCTAGCCCTCCTCCCTTGCCTTCCCTAGGGCCGGTCGGCCTGGTGGAGGGGCGCACCAGCCCCCTGTGGGCTGGTCTGTCCCTCCCTAGGTCCATTAAGCCCATATAGCTTGTCGGGGGTTGCCCGGAACCCCTTCCGGTGACCCGATACGTACCTGGTACCCCCGGAACACTTTTGGTGTCCAAATACTATCGTCCTATATATGAATCTTTACCTCTCGACCATTTCAAGACTCCTCGTCATGTCCGTGATCTCATCCAGGACTCCAAACAACATCCGGTCACCAAATCACATAACTCATATAATACAAAATCGTCATCGAACGTTAAGCGTGCGGACCCTACGGGTTCAAGATCTATGTAGACATGACCGAGACACCTCTCCGGTTAATAACCAACAATGGAACCTGGATGCTCATATTGGTTCCTACATATTCTATGAAGATCTTTATCGGTCAAACCGTAATGACAACATATGTTATTCCCTTTGTCATCGGTATGTTACTTGCCCGAGATTCGATTGTCGGTATCTTCATACCTAGTTCAATCTTGTTACCGGCAAGTCTCTTTACTCCTTTCGTAATGCATCATCCCGCAACTAACTCATTAGTCAGATTGTTTGCAAGGCTTATTATGATGTGCATTACCGAGAGGGCCTAGAGATAGCTCTCCGATACTCGAAGTGACAAATCCTAATCTCGATCTATGCCAACCCAACAAAAACCTTCGGAGATACCTGTAGAGCATCTTTATAATCACTCAGTTACGTTGTGACGTTTGATAGCACACAAGGTATTCCTCCGGTATCCGAGAGTTGCATAATCTCATAGTCAAAGGAATAAAGCAATAGCAATAAAACTTAATGATCATTATGCTAAGCTAACGGATGGGTCTTTTCCATGTCATCATTCTCCTAATGATGTGATCCCGTTCATCAAATGACACACATGTCTACGGTTAGGAAACTTAACCATCTTTGATTAACGAGCTAGTCTTGTACATGCTTACTAGGGACACTGTGTTTTATCTATGTATCCACACATGTATGAAGTTTTCGGTTAATACAATTCTAGCATGAATAATAAACATTTATCATGATATAAGGAAATATAAATAACAAATTTATTATTGCCTCTAGGGTATATTTCCTTCAATCTCCCACTTGCAGTAGAGTCAATAATCTAGTTCACATCGCCATGTGATTTAACACCAATAGTTCACATCTTTATGTGATTAACACCCATAGTTCACATCACCATGTGACCAACACCCAAAGTGTTTACTAGAGTCAATAATCTAGTTCACATCAATATGTGATTAACACCCAAAGAGTACTAAGGTGTGATCATGTTTTCCTTGTGAGAGAAGTTTAGTCAACGGGTCTACCACATTCAGATCTGTATCTATTTTGCAAATTTCTATGTCTACAATGCTCTGCACGGAGCTACTCTAGCTAATTGCTCCCACTTTCAATATGTATCCAGATTGAGACTCAGAGTCATCCGGATTAGTGTAAAAGCTTGCATTGACGTAACTCTTTATGACGAACTCTTTATCACCTCCATAACCGAGAAACGTTTCCTTAGTCCTCTTAGGTAACTAAGGATAACTTTGACCGTTGTCCAGTGATCAACTCCTGGATCACTATCGTACCCCCTTGCCAAACTCATGGCAAGGTACACAATAGGTCTGGTACACAGCATAGCATACTTTATAGAACCTATGGTCGAGGCATAGGAAATGACTTTCATTCTCTTTCTATTTTCTGCCATGGTCGGGTTTTGAGTCTTACTCAACTTTACACCTTGCAATACAGGCAAGAACTCCTTCTTTGGCTGTTCCATTTTGAACTACTTCAATATCTTGTCAAGGTATGTGCTCATTGAAAAATCTTATCAAGTGTCTTGATCTATCTCTATAGATCTTGAAGCCCAATATGTAAGCAGCTTCACCGAGGTCTTTCTTTGAAAAACTCCTTTCAAACACTCATGTATGCTTTCCAGAAAATTCTGCATCATTTCCGATCAACAATATGTCATTCACATATACTTATCAGAAAGGCTGTAGTGCTCCCACTCACTTTCTTATAAATACAGGCTTCACCGCAAGTCTGTATAAAACTATATGCTTTGATCAACTCATCAAAGCGTATATTCCAACTCCGAGATGCTTGCACCAGTCCATAGATGGATTGCTGGAGCTTGCACATTTCACTACAAAAAAAAGACACATCCGTGACATTTTGGGCCGAACGAAATTTTTTTCTTTCATACATATGACACTTCTATGACGATAATTGTGACAAAACCCGGTATCATCATAGATGTGGTGGGCTCCTACTTCTATGACAAAAAATCATGACAGAAAATGGGCTTTTCGTCCTGGGCGGGCCGGAGACGCAGCTGCATGACATTCTTTGGGCCGTCCACGACAGAAAAAACTGTGGTAGAAGCGAGGGGGAGGAAAATTTCGGGGAGTTCCCGGTTACGGTGGGAGGTCGGGGGTCGAGCGATGCGCGTTTCTCTCGTACACGTACGCGCGTGTGTGCGAGGCGTTGGCTCTAACTGAACCCGAGCGAGGCGTTGGGCTCTAACTGAACCCGAGCGATTGCACTGCAGGCTACGCGTTACTGAACCCGAGCGATCGATCGATGGCTGTTAACTGAACCCGATCGAGCGATTCCTTCGCTACTGCTGCTAACTGAAGCCGATCGATTGGATGAACAGTGAGCGTTGCGGGGGGGGGGGGGGTTGGATGAACAGTGAGCGGTGGCGTTGCCTCTGGATGAACAGGACCCCGTGGTGTGGAGGGCTGGATGAACAGTAGACGGTGGAGGGGTGCCCGTGGAGGGGTGGTTGAACAGGACCCCGTGGTGTGGAGGGCTGGATGAACAGTAGACGGTGGAGGGGTGCCCGTGGAGGGGTGGTTGAACAGTAGCCGGTGGAGTAGCGCGCGGTGGAGGCTGGATGAACAGGAGCCCGTGGAGGCTGGAGGAGGTCGACGGTAGCCCGTGGAGGCTGGAGGAGGTCGACGGTGGAGATGAACAGTATCCCGTGGAGTCCCGTTTTGCGGTACGCCACACCCCTCCCGATGAACAGGACCCCCGTTTCGACCGTAGGAGGTCCGTTTCGTCCGTTTTGCGGTACGCCACACCCCTCCCGATCAACAGGACCCCCGTTTCGACCGTAGGAGGTCCGTTTCGTCCGTTTTGCGGTACGCCACACCCCTCCCGATCAACAGGACCCCCGTTTCGACCGTAGGAGGTCCGTTTCGTCCGTTTTGCGGTACGCCAGACCCCTCCCGATGAACAGGATCCCGTTTCGAACGTGGCCGGTCGAACACAAGGCCGTTTCCTCCGTTCTGCGGTACGCCAGGCCTCGTTTCCATCGCCTGTTCCGTCCAAGCCCTCCCGATGAACACGACCACGCATTCCGTTCCGACCCAGCCGGTTGGCTCCCACGCGTTCCGTTGCCTCCCGATGAACACGACGCATTCCGTTGCCTCCCCATGAACACGACGCATTCCGTTGCCTCCCCATGAACACGACGACGACGCTGTTTCTCCGTTCCGACCCAGCCATGTCAACGAGCCCTCGCCGTACGTATGCGCGAGTAGGCGTTCGAGACCCCGCCCGTATGTACACATACGTGGCCGTATTTTCTTTCTTGCACCCTGGCCGCTGTACGTACGTGTACATGCTACGTGCGCGCCTCTACTACGACACGTGCGCGCCTCTACATCCACCAGTATATATGTACGTACACGTTCGCGACCAGAATGACAACGCTACGTACGCTTCGACCAGGTGGGTCCCGACTGTCAGGCACTTCCTTGCGTGCGAAGATGTAGCTGGTGGGTCCCAGCAGTCAGGGGGGCGAATCGTTTTGTTTTTTTGCCCGGACGCACTTCCTTGCGTGCGAAGGTGTAGCTGGTGGGTCCCAGCAGTCAGGGGGAAACGTTTTTTTCGCGAAATACGGTGGCCCGTCCGGTGGGTCCCCGCTGTCAGGTGGAGGAATAATTATTTTGCGCGTAATAAGGAGGCACTTCCTTGCTGCGGCCGTGGACCCAGCTGTCAGCGTCTCCACGCACAGTACTCTTCCGATGGAAGTCGGTCGTTGACCACATTGACCACGCCGCGCCGAGAGCACCACGGCGGTGGACGACGGCGAGGCCTAGGAAGGGGACGACACGGAGGCAGGGAAGACTCGGCAGTTGTTTCCCACGCGGAGGGGAGTACGACTGTACGAGGGTTTACTGGTTCGTCTGCCGTCGCCGGAGAATAACAGCAGGTGTGGGTGAGTAGAGGGATGGCTAGGCCAGCGATGGGAGTACGGTGGGGCGGTGAGGCCTGCGCGGCAGCACAGCCGGCCGCGGGGAGGAGGGAGCAGGCAGTCCCGCCGGCGCTTGTTTGAGCGGCTGGAGCAGGAAGAGCAGAGATTGAAGAAGCACGACGGCCGTTGGATGGACATCCAACAGTCAGTGCTTGTGCGTCAACCTTTTTTTAGGAAAGCCTCAAATCTGTGGAAAACAGCATACAGCCCATCTGCCATTATTTCTAATAATTTACAGCCCATTTGCTAATTCTTAAGGTTTTTTTGGAGCCCATATTCTTTTTGTTAGCATTACAGCCCATATTGTGGCCACGGTTAAAAAATTATACGAAATTTTGCATATTTCGGTGCGGTCCGAACTGTTTTTAATCCCGAAATTTCGACTCACATTCAAACTGATTTTAAAAATAAATGTATATCAATATAAAATCCAACAAATTCTCCACGCATAAAAATTAATGTAATTTAAAATCTTGAAATGAAAAAAAAGATATTTGAAACTAATTGCCGGTTTGATGTGTTTTAAAAATGTACAGCCCATTTCTCATTACTGATGGGCCATTTTCTCGGCCAGCCGAATGAAAGCTCTCCTCGTCTTGAAAGATTTGCAGCCCAACAGGCCTGACAAAGCGACTTACTTGGCAAATCACAAAAAAACTGGGCTGTGGCCGTGGACCCAGCTGTCAGCCTCTCCACGTACAGTACTCTTCCGATGGAAGTCGTTCCTTGACCACGTTGACCACGCCGCGCGGAGAGCACCACGGCGGTGGACGACGGCGAGGCCTAGGAAGGGGACTACGCGGAGCCGGGGAAGACGCGGCAGTGGAAGCCCGCGCGGAGAGGAGTACGAGGGTTCACTGGTTCGGCTGCGGTGTGAGGCTGCCGTCGCCGCAGGGCCTGGCCAGCGGTGGGAATAGTAGGGGGCGGTGAGGCCTCTGCGGCAGCACAGCCGGCCACGGGAGGCAGGAGCATGCGGCACGACCGGCGCTGCTTTGGGCGGCTGGAGCAAGAAGACCAGAGGTTGAAGAAGCACTACGGCCGTTGGATGGACATCGTACGGTCACTGGAGCTAGAATCGTTCATATTGACTAAGTTGACAAAGCCCTTCGTCCCCGTCAACTTAGTAGGCCCACAAGTCAGCCTCCCACCAAGGTGGGTCCCAGCTAGCCGGGGGAGTATTCATTTTTTTGTGCGTAATAAGGAGGCACTTCCGGTGGGTCCGAGCTGACAGCGGGGGGAACGTTTTTTTCGCGAAATACGGTGGCCCGTCCGGTGGGTCCCAGCAGTCAGGGGGAAACGATTTTTTCGCAAAATACTGGTGGCCCGTCCGGTGGGTCCCCGCTGTCAGGTGGAGGAATAATTATTTTCCGCGTAATAAGGAGGCACTTCCTTGCGGCTGCCGTGGACCCAGCTGTCAGCCTCTCCACGTACAGTACTCTTCCGATGGAAGTCGGTCGTTGACCACATTGACCACGCCGCGCCGAGAGCACCACGGCGGTGGACGACGGCGAGGCCTAGGAAGGGGACGACGCGGAGCCGGGCAAGACGCGGCAGTGGATGCCCACGCGGAGAGGAGTACGAGCGTTCACTGGTTCGGCTGCGGTGTGAGGCTGCCGTCGCCGCAGAATAACAGGGGGTGTGGGTGAGTGGAGGGATGGCCTGGCCAGTGGTGGGAGTAGTATGGGGGCGGTGAGGCCTCCGCGGTAGCACAGCCGGCCACGGGAGGCAGGAGCAGGCGGCACGACCGGCGCTGCTTTGGGCGGCTGGAGCAAGAAGACCAGAGGTTGAAGAAGCACTATGGCCGTTGGATGGACATCATACGGTCACTGGAGTATTGACTAAGTTGACAAAGCCCTCCGTCCCCGTCAACTTAGTAGGCCCACAAGTCAGCCCAACAATATGGTGGGTCCCAGCTAGCAGGGGGTATTCATTTTTTTGGGCGTAATAAGGAGGCACTTCCTTGCGTGCGAAGATATAGCTGGTGGGTCCGACCTGTCAGCGGGGGGAACGTTTTTTTCGCGAAATACAGAGGCCCTTCCTGTGGGTCCTAGCTGTCAGGTGGAGGAATCATTATTTTGCGCGTAATAAGGAGGCATTTCCTTGCGTGCGGCCGTGGACCCAGCTGTCAGCCTCTCCACGTACAGTCCACTTCCGATGGATGTCGTTCATTGACCACGTTGACCAGGCCGCGCCGAGAGCACCAGGGCGGTGGACGACGGCGAGGCCTAGGAAGGGAACGACACGGAGCCAGGGAATACTCGGCAGTTGTTTCCCACGCGGAGGAGTACGAGGGTTTACTGGTTCGTCTGCCGTCGCCGGAGAATAACAGCATGTGTGGGTGAGTAGAGGGATGGCTAGGCCAGCGATGGGAGTACGGTGGGGCCGTGAGGCCTGCGCGGCAGCATAGCCGGCCGCGGGAGGAGGGAGCAGGCAGTCCCGCCGGCGCTTGTTTGAGCGGCTGGAGCATGAAGAGCAGAGATTGAAGAAGCACGACAGCCGTTGGATGGACATCCAACAGTCACTGCTCTCGTGTGTTGACTAAGTTGACAGGGCGTTGCGTGTGCGTCAACCTTTTTTTTATGAAAGCATACGCGTCAACCTGTAGTAGGCGCACAAGTCAGCCTCAAATCTGTGGAAAACAGCATACAGCCCATCTGCCATTATTTCTAATAATGTACAGCCCATTTGCTAATTCTTAAGAATTTTTTTGGAGCCCATCTTCTTTTTGTTAGCATTACACCCCATATTGTGGCCACGGTTAAAAAGTATACGAAATTTTGCATATTTCGGTGCGGTCAACTGTTTTTAATCCAGAAATATCGATTCACATTCAAACTATTTTGAAAAATAATTTATATAAATATAAAATCCAAATAATTGTCCACGCATAAAAATCAATGGAATTTAAGATCTTGTAATGAAAAAAAATTGAAACTAATTCCCGGTTTGATGTGTTTTAAAAATGTACAGCCCATTTCTGGGCAAACCGAATGAAACTCTCCTCGTCTTGAAAGATTTGCAGCCCAGCAGGGCCGATAAAGCAAGTAGGCCTTGTTTGGGTATTTCTTTAAAAAAATAGAACTGGGCTAGCCATTTTCAGCAAGAAAAAAACACAACTGGGCTCATGATGTGGTAAACATAAATAAAACCCTGGCTAGACGGGCCACAGCCCCCGCACAGCCCCGTTGTTACCCTGATCCGTCGCTAAAACTAGTATAAATAACAACTGCTTGTTCCTCAAAAAAAACTGCGCGACTTGCTGGGTCCCTGGTGTCAGCCGCTCGTAGTGTAATTCTCTCGTTTATTGACTACGTTGACAATGGCGTGAGCCCCAGATGTCCAACCATTAGGAGGAACCATATTTTTGGGCTTGTACTATAGAGGCACTTGCTTGCGTACTGCCATGACGCTGGTGGGTCCCTACTGTCATCCTCTCCACGTACAGTCATCTCCTTGTTCCTCTCGGTTGTTGACGACGTTGACAACGCAAGAGGGCGGCGCACCGCGCACGGCGAGCGAACCAAGGCCGCAAGGCGGAGGACGACGGCGAGGCCTCGGACGGAACGAACAGGAGCCGTTGAAGATGCGCCGGTCCAGTCGCAGGCGGAGGGGAGTACGAGGGTTGACTGGTTCGGGCGCGGGTGCGTGTTGGGGCTGACGTCGCCGGAGAATAACAGGACGTGTGGGGGAATAGAGGGAGGGACTGGCCAACGTTGGAGGGTACGTACGGTAGGGCGGCGGAGGCGCAGCCAGCCATGGGAGGCGGGAGCAGGCGGAGCCGACGGGGTGGTTTGGTTTGGGCGGCTGGAGGAAGAAGAAGACAAGAGATAGAAGATACACGACAGATGTTGGATGTCAATCCAACGGCTGGTAGGCAGAATCGTTTGTTGACTGGCTAGTAAGTCGACACCACCTTGGATAGGCTATTTCCTCGCGGGTCCCAAATGTCAGAATCCAAATCTGTCACGGTCATGCAGCCTTTCCTATGAAAATTTACAGCCCATTTGATGTGCTAGTTCGAAATAAGTTTGTGGGTGCTGGTGGGGGCTAATCACTTGGCTTCTGTAATGCACAGTGAGCTCAAGCAGCCGGCGAGAGTGATGTTATTTCCCTTGGTTGGGATTTGTTACAATATTTCACTCTAAATTAAACGAATGGCAAGCCATTTGCCTTGTTTCAAAGAAAATATGACAGTCACAGCCGAGTTGAAAAGGGCAGGAACATCTAACTCCAGCTTACAAACTGTACAAAAGCACGAGGGTTAATTGTTCATCAGGTTTACAAAAAAACCAGATTGAAAAGGGCAACAACATCTAACTCCAGCACTGTTTTCGGCAGTCACAGTCAAATGGATCGGTCAGGTCCATAGAATGAACATCCTGGGTCGTAAAATTTACTGGATTATGACCACAATATGTTGTAAATAGAAGCCCGGCACGTTCAGAAGCTCTTTTGCCCACCTGAAACTCCTTTTTTTGCTCTTCGACATACCCATCCGTCAAAACCATGCTGCTGATAAACTTAAGCCTGATGGACAATAGTAACCTCGCATTCAGCAGGAAGAATGTGACAAATCTTGTGTTTGCACGGTTGGCTACATATCGTTCTAGCGTTATTGTCTTCAATCGAATCTCATGAGAAGTGAGAAAATCCCGATGCTTACGAATCCACCGATTGGTTATAACTTTCTTACCCCGTCCTGTTGCCTAAATAGACATGAAGATTGAAAACAGTTAAGGTCTAAAAGAAGAGTGTCGAAAGAGCAACAGCTGAACGGTTAATTCTAGTACACTATATGCGGGCTTCCAATGTGCGTGAAATTATCACCTTTATATACAACTTCTCCAGACATGGAAAGCATTGCAGCAAGCCAATAATCTTGTTCAGATCAAAACTATTCATTTGGATATATAAGATCTTGACAGAATCCAGCACCATTGATAGGCCATCCATGGAGAAACTCTTCATTGAGCATAGAACATAATATTAGTACAAAATGTGTACTCCAAGATGATATATAAATTATGCGCAGAAATTTAAAATGCAGCTTATGGTTACAAGTGTAGATGATAATATAAAGTACCTGAAGAACTGTGGAGCCAAACACCATATTGAAATGAGCACAGAGATCATGTATTACACCCAAGGTCTCCAGTTTAGGCGCAGAGAGGACGGTTATTTGCAACGGTGAATAACTAGAATCAAGGATCAACCTTTGAAGTGAAGGGGCATCTTGGATGATGAGCTGCCTTCCGTCAAAAGAAATTCCAATTCTTACAAGGTTAGGCGACTTTATTTGGAGACAACCGATTCTAACTGTGAAAACAAGCACCAAGCACTCCAGCGCAGGGCAACTGGAGTGGATGATGCTGTGCAATGAGGCCTCCGATATACGAACCCGCACAAGTGAAAGTTTCTTGAGAAATGGGAGTCGAAGGTTTAGTACCAGATTGTCTGGTAGGTAGCACAGCGCAAAGGTGGCGGTGTGGAGAGAGGACGAAAACCGCGAGATGGACATCGGTGCTGAGGGCACAAGTTCATGGCGTTCGGTATGTGGTATGTGATTTCCAGGGGAATAGTAGAACTCAAGCAGCTGTAGTTCTGTGAATTCAGGGGATTTCAGCCAGGCGTCCACCGTGCAGGGCATGGTATGCTTGCTCAGGTAGCATGACGGGATGCAGAGGCTTTGAACGGAGCCCTGGTGGGAGGAGATGATGGCTCTGGGGATTTCAAAATCATTGAAGAGAGATAGCTGACGACAGTCGAGATTAAGGGGCACGGCGCGCCATAGAGGGCGCCACCGAATTGAGAGGACTTGGGTGCGGCAGCAATCCTTGGTGGGGAGAAGCGAGATGATCTCCCCAAGGACGGCGTCCGGGAGATCGCTGATGCGGTCCACCCGAGATTCTACGGGTTCCTGGGATCCGGTGGGGGCGGGGTCGCCGCTTCTCCCCGCGCTGCCGGGTGCGGGATCTACAACAGGCGTCGCCGCTGGCGGGAGCCTCATCTTCTTGGCGCTGGGGTCAGCCGACTCCATTTTCCTCGAGGGCGTCGCGTCGCGCTCACGGATTTGAGCAGAGTAACGAATGACGAGCCTAGTTGTAGTGCGAGCGAAGAAGAAGGGGAGCTGGGGGTTTTCTGTAGGAGTGAGGAAGAAGGGGAGCTGGGGTTTTCTGTAGGAGTGAGGTGAGGAATTTGGGGGTACGAGTGGAGCGAGCTGACGTGAGGTGGGTGGGAGCGAGGAGGAAGAAGAGCACCCAGTGTGGATGGGCTTTTGAATTGATTTTACTATTTACTAGTGTGGATGGGCTGTTTTGTCTTGGGCCCAGAGAAACAATTACTACTAGTACAGTGGAGACACTCTACAGCTACCCAGAAAAACAATTACTACTAGTACAGTGGAGACACTCTACCGCTTCTGGCTCCTCCTAGGTCATTGAAACGTCTCCCTCTACTGAATGCCGTTATACTTTTGTTCACCGACATGCGGGCCATGCAGCGCGCGGGCCCAAATGCCATCCACCAAATTAGAAGGCAGTATGCAGGCGGAGAGTCACCCCGGTCGTAGCGCGGCAGTAACGAGCCGTCGTATCACAAAACCCCACCTCCCCGCAGTCTAAGTTTGACGGACGAAGCAACCATCATTTCACTCTTCGCTGAATCCCCTTCTCCCTCGGACTATCCTTCTCCCTCACCGTCTTCAAGAAAGGCAACACTCGCATCTGCCACTGTTCTTCTCTCCGAACGAAGGGAAGGTAAGCGGATCCGTGATGTTGGTATATTTTCGTTCAGAGAAAAAAAAGAACTTTTGCAAAGCAGTAACCGATCCTCACTCTCTTTTTTGTTTCATTGTCATTGCGATTGTGTTTTCCTTTCAGTGGTCTCCTAGTATTCGTCAGTTTCATGATGGACCAAGGAGAACCAGGCAAAGATCTGCCGATATTGGAGCAGACGCGGGAGGCTGATCCCCACGAGACAGAGAGCTCCAAGAAGATGGAGGCAACCACCGAGCTGACCCCAGATACGCTCACGGCCACTACTGAGATGGTCAACGCCCCGTTTGAGGTTACAGCCCCCGTGGCACTGCAGGAGCAGTTTTCCCCCTTCGAGGATGTGTCCCCCCCCCCCGCTGAGCTGCCCAAGGTGATTTCCTTCTTTGCCGATCTCGATTGTGGTTTTTCATCTAAGTATGTGGTGATTTTTTTAGAAAAGGAAGTATGTGGTGATTAATAATGCAAAATTTTATTAGCTTCGATGCCATGCTATACATAGTGGTTTAAATAACTTGTGTTTCTTATACTGAAAAGTAATTCAGAATTTGTTTCTGTTTCAATTAGAGCCCTGATGCAGACAAGGATTGTGTGGTTGTACATGTCACTCGCTATGAGGCGGACGACCTGAATATACGCACTGGGAAAACAGAGTTCTTAGGCTGTTGGATCCTGGAAGCCATTTGCGGTTATACCAATGAAGAGTTGTATTCCAGCCTCACTGTTGTCAGGCGTGTTGTCCAGGGTGTACTGAAGCACAAGAAGTTCAAAGCTACTCCTTCGTTTGTGAGGCATACTGTTCTTGTCAAGCTTACGCAGGAAGATGACGTGGCATGCCTCCACAAACAAGTTTATCAGTGGCAAGGCCACAAGGTTGTCTTCATGAAGGTTCACAGGATTGAGCTGCTGCGGGACGTCCTCGATGATGTTCATGGCAAGGTCCGTCTTGTGTCCAGCCCAAATTAGATCGAGGCATGAAATAGTTGCCCCAGCTAGTGTTTAATAGTAGTTTGGATTGTGTCTAATTATCCGAACCTTGCCTGTTATCGACCCCTCTGGGGCTAGTACTCTGTTTGAATCCGTCTATGGGAACTGCTGCTACTTTTGTGTGCCCGTGAATCATGTGAGAACCATCGTAATTGTTGCCGAAACAGATGCGTCCTCACTAGTTTTTTCATGAATATGGCATGGTAAGACATAAGTTGTCACGGTTTATCATACGAGCAGTGTGTGTTTTGATGAAATAGAGCACTCGTTCGAGAACCGTGCGCCGACGTATACATAAGTACTTGTAAACACTGTTGGTGCTACCCCACTTGTAAGCAGTTGTGCAAAACACGGCACATTGGCTCAGCTCGCTTCAACACTAGGCTATCGACCAGCTAACAATCAACAATCTGCTGTCTGACATATAATCAACTATGTATCTTGTTACAGTGGTTCATGCAGTTAATTGAGGCCACAATGTAATAAATTCCAAACGTTCACACGCTAGTCCAGCGCTCATGTGGAACACTCACATTAAACTCGTCTTCATAAAAAACTTGAAAAGCATAAGTTAAGCAATTTTATACATCTCAATGATTCATAGAACATAACAAACATATACTAGTTCACAGCAAAAGACAAAGTTGTGAGAAGGTTTACAAATCAGGAAAAAACAAGCAAGGCTTCTCTGAGCAAAGGGCCTCCCGGCAGGCTTAAATTTCCTGGAGTTCACTCTGGTTTTTTCTTGTTGCCACCATTCAGGGTTAGGTTCTCTCATTCCAGAATAACCAATTATAATTGTGGTCTCAGCTGGAATGCTGAACTGAACCATGCAGTGTACTGACCAGCTGAAATGCTTGTGCATTCCACTAAATTTAAGCACCGCTATTTGCAGAAATAAGCAGACCACAATGCCTCTTGTCCGCGCACCTGTCCAAAAAACCGCCGTGCAGCCGTGCCAGCTAGTCCTCGGTCCATGGATGAACTGGTAGAAAGTGCATTCCGGACTAGGATGCAGTTGTTTTCGCTCGTCCCTGCACTGCAATCAGGAAGTAAAACGTACGAATCAGCTTCTTTTAGATTGCGTTGGTCATTCTACCTTAGTTACTAGTACCAATGTAGGGATACCTTGAAGACGGGAGGTTAGACGACGGCAACGAGGGATAGCCATCTCATTTTGCGCAGTTGTACTAAAACTGAGGTGTGTGCTTTTGATTGCGCGGATAGAAACGATACGGAGACAGACATCCCTGTTTGCGCAAATACGAAATACGGTTATTTAAACAGTGACAGATATTACTACTTTCCCCCGTTTCCTCTTAGAACCAAGTCCTAGATTCATGCTACAGCTTTCCCACTTTCTTCCCTGTTTGAACCAACGCTTTGAGTCGACTGTATGAACTAGCTTTACTTCTAATAATAGTAGAAGTCTAGGTGGCTTTGGAACAGCGGACGGAAGTAGAAAAGGATCCACACGAAGGGAGCTGGGGCAGTAGAGCAAGGCAGGTTTCGAAGGAATATATACCTGAGGGTCGTCGGCATGTGGCAAAGACGGCGTCGGGAGGCCGCATCTTGGCCACAATACCGCAGGGAGGAAGAAGGGGTCGGAGGCCCTCCCGAGCCGGCGCTCTCTCGGAGAGAACGGCACGGCCGCCGATCGGGACGCGCGGGCAGCCGTTGGTCTCCTCCCTCGCCGCCGACGACAGCGTGAACGATGCACCTACACCCCTGCCCCGGTCGAGGTTGTCCGGCCGGATTTGTGACCAGCCGTGAGCTGAGAGAGAGTGTGGCCGCCTATGTGTTGCTTAGATCTGGAGAGCATGAGAGAGTGAACGAGAGGAACCCTAGTAAAGCAAGCGCTAAGGCTCCTGCTTTTATATATAGTGGAGTGATTTTGTTGTACCAGCTTCAAAAAAATGCGCTCCTACGTGTACCCGCGAGTGGGTGTGAGAGAACTAGTGCGTGCGTGCACCGCTTCTCTTCGTGAGAGTACAATATACTATGCCCAAAGAACGTTCGCCGCAAGAGTAATAGTATAAGTGTGTGACGTGTGAGCTAAAATAAAATGTGCGCGCCGTCTTTTGTTTTTTAGAAGTTCTGAGGGTAGGGTGTGAAGAGCACATATGTGCGTGACGTCTACCTGCAGATAGACGGTGGGTGCGACGTGCGAGTCTGCGAGAGGACTCGGGAGAGTCGTGACTCGTGAGGGTGCGTGTGCGTGAGAGAGAGGGGGGCACGTATCAATGCAATGCATGTGTCCGTAAATCATTATCCGACAAACGTTCGCCACAAGCCTTTTCCTGACGAACGCCGTAAGAACCGTTAGATCGGCATCCGACAGTGTCAGTTTTGCCATGTCATTTAACAGAACAGCCACTCCTCCTACACACAAATCTTCCACGTGAGTGTTAGCAACTGCCGTATGCTCCCTCCGTTCCGAAATGCAGTGCATATAGCTTTATTGAAAATTCGAACCTCGCAAACTTTTACCGAGTTTTCGTGTACCAAATTGCACATGTAGAATACCATGTATATATCATTTCATTCATCTTCGAGAGGTAACTATAAAGATGGGTGAGGAGTCTACAAAGAAAGACCATCGTATCACCCGCAGCAATTTCAAGCATCCTTTAGTGTCGAGGAATATCATAGGAACTCTATATGATATGATTTTTATAGGATTTTTTCCTTTAGAGCCAATTGGTTCATAGGAATAGATTCATATACTCCACATTTCAAAGGAAATAAACATGATATCATTTCTATAGCTTTAGAGCCACTTGGTTCATATGAATGGATTCCTATACTCCCTTAATTTCAAAGGAAAATAAACATTAGCGTATATTCAATAGAAAAGTTCCTATGATATGAACCAAATTACATCTCTTTTCTAATCCCTCCTCATAGGAATTGAGATACATGTCATCTCTAGATTCAATAGAAAAGTTCCTATGATGTGAACCAAATGACATCTCTTTTCCAATCCCTACTCATAGGAATTGAGATGCTCCATGTCATCTCTTTCCCTACAACTTCCATGTATACATCTTCTATTCCTAAATAGATAGTACAACCCACTAGTAGCTTTTTTCCAAAACATGCAACTATGGCACAAGAACTATATAGTGTGCCAATAACTTTGAAAGATGGTCGCTGGATGAAGCTAACCCGACAGTGCAGAGATAGGCAAATCCGAGCACTACTGGCCGTTGGATATCATCAACATTCCACCAGATCTGCCACATGTACAATTTAGAAGACTCCATGGTTGAACTTAAGCATAATGCACAAACCTCAAAACACAAGCACTTCTCCTTTGTTCTAGAATCTTCTGTATCATAATTGATTATTTTTTCTAAATGAATTGCCATTATTTGTTTTTTACTTTATGATTTACAATGCACAACCCCATGAATCTTAACATTTTTATAAAACTAATTGATTTTGAATGAGATGAACTATAAGAACTAAACGAACATCTACATCATGCATATATGACTCAAAGCTTTACATGCTATAGTGTGTATTTATTCGTAATTTGGTTTCGAAATCTCATGCGTTCAATACATGTGTACCTTACTAGTTTTGAGTAGAGTAGCAAATTTCACGCGGCCCCGGGTATATCAAAATGCAGGGCCCATGCATCATTGCCTTTCGGTCGAACCTACGTCCACAATTTTTTGTACGTACTATATCTCCACTGGTCCCCGAACCCAAAATGCTGCCTCGTTCCCGTAAAACCAAGCGGCCCACACATATTTAAGGCGTCGACTCGAACCCGTTTACTACGACGTGGCCCCGCACGCCGTAGTACTCCTACAAACCCTACCGCCGCACTCATCATCGGTTTTCTTCAAGAGGACGAGGGAGAAGCCGATTTGTAGTGGAGGCGCTTTCAAAAAAAAGGATCTGTAGTGGAGACCCCTACCCTAGGGTGCCCTAGGTAGCTGCCGCACGCATCATTGTTTTCTCTTTTCTTTATGCTCTTGCGCCCTAGAGTGAAATGATGGTTGCTTCGTCCGTCCAGCTTAATGCGGGAAAGGTGGGGCTTTGTGATTTGACCCCTCATCGCTCATTTTCTACTACTGCGGCGCTACGACCGGGGTGCCTCCAATTCCAACCGCTGCTCCGAACTGTAATTTGGTGCATCGCACGTGGAACAAGACGGTGGATGAGCCACATGTCGGCCAAAGGGGTCCTGTTAAGTGTGTCGCCATTTCGTGTGCGGACTGACCCTGCTTGAGTTGCTACGCCAACACGACAGGAGCAGCCTACCACTTGGTTTTGCTCCTTGGTGAATCCCGACTATATTGATCTAAAAAGATACGTGCTGAACTACCCTCTCCGTCTCGGTTTTTTTATTTTTAGGCGTCTCGGTTTATAGGGCCTGCACGTAGTTCTAGGTCATCCATTTGACTAACTAAATATGAGTTACTATGTCACAAAAAGTATATCATTGGATTCTTAAGCGGATGTAGTTGTATTTAAAAGTCGAGGGCGGGGCTTTTCCTGCGCGGTAGGCGGGGCAGTTCCGCCTAGTCGGTTCGACAGAGACGCGAGAAGACGAGGGAGTAGGCTGCTGCAAACGTAGGGCTGTGTGATTTGACAGCGAGTTACTGCTGGACAGGTGGGGCCCCGTGATTTGACTTGCCATTATCATTTTAACTGCGGCGCTACGACCGGCGTGAGTCTCCCGATTCCTGACCACCTCCATACAGGTGCCTCTCCCAATGCTCCACCATGTAGTAGAGGCTGGCTCTTGCATGAGAGCCCACTTCTCCACTTTTTCCTTGCCTCTCTTTCCTCCACATATGCAAAAATGCCATGTAAAGCGCACTATTGTACTTACTTTTACTTGCTCCTACAGGTGCTTAAGCTTGCCACATAGGCATAAAGTCTGATGTGGCAAGTTAATCAAGAAGAGAGAGACTAGTTTGGTGACCCAAGGAAGAAACGGTGCTAAGCGCGTGTACCTAGGTGAAAAGACAATTTTGAGTCTATAGCTAATTAAATGAAGCAAACTTAGCAACACCATTTCATTGGAAGAGGTCACTCCTTGGCAAATGCAATAAATACTAGTACTCCCTGTGTCCCATAATATAAGAACGTTTTTGGCACTACACTAGTGTCAAAAACGTTCTTATATTATGGGACGGAGGGAGTACGAAGAAAGAGATAGAGAGGAGTAAAAAAATTACACTTATAGCCAACCTTGTTGTAGTATGAGTGACTAAGTGATGACTATGTATGACATGCCAACATCAGATAGCCTAACGCACCGTGTTAAATCTCCAAGGGCGCGACCGCGCGAGCGACGCGACGGTCGTGGTAGGCGCGACCATGATACGGGCTGCTGGCAGCCCTTGGATCTGAGATCAAACGGTCGCATGCTAAGTTGCTGAAAATTTGCAGAATAACCCTCCAGGATAGGATATTCACCCATAGGTCTAGAATCACGCCATGCAACCGTTCGATCTCAGATCCAAGGGCTCTCGGAAGCCCGTATCATGGGAGAATGGAAAGCCACTACCCTGCCGTTCGCACGCTGGCAGTTCGCTCCTACTCGTCCCCGCACGTCCTTCAATACTACGGCGGTTCGCTCCTAGTCGTCCCGTCCATTCACATTACGGCAGTTCCACTAATCCTAACCCTCCTCCCAAATCCATGGCGTCCCAAATCTCCACGATCGGTGGTGAGTACAAGGTTAGAACCATCACCGGCGATGAGTTCGACGTCATCTACACCCGTTCTTCCGCGATGGTGAAAGGATGCCTTTCTCGCTTCAGATGCATGATCGAAAACTCAGATGATGAGTGGGTCGCCGGGCTAGATGTTGAGTACACCACAGTCCTGGGACGAGAGAAGGATCTAAAGGACGAAGAGAGGAAGAAGCCCGCCGTGATCCAGGTTTGCGTACATAACGTTTGCTTGGTCTACCACATATGCCATGCCGACGTTGAGTGCTAGGATTTTAAGAACTTCCTCAAGGAAAAAACAGTGAAATTCGGTACTGTAGACTTTAAGAACGACAAACAAGTTCTGGGTCGGATAGGCCTCGTTGTAGGCAACCCCTTCGACCTCCAGAAGAATCGGCTGGTGCCCTCTCGTCAGCCTTCAATGTTGACCCTGGCAGGAGCCATGGTTCATCCTTCGTACCGTAAACTGGAGAAACCTCATTACACGTTTCATCGTCATGCATGGCAACGGAATGTACTAGATATAGACCACATCCACTACGCTGCAATGGATGGCTACCTTTGTTTCAATATCTACAAGGGTTGGATGAAGAGCAACAGCCAAGTGTGCGGTTCAAGCAAAGAAGTATCGGCCAAGAGGAAGAGGGACAAGGACGAAGTCGAGGACGTGGACGAGGACTCCGAGTAAGGTGGCAGTGTCGTTGCTCATGGTGGTTCTAAACTTCTAATGCAGTGTCTACCGGATTAGTTGCATAGTTTAATTTCAGGTGTGCTTAGTTTAATTTGAGGGGTGTGTTGTGCTGAGCCCCCAGCAGAACTATGTTATGTTTCTTCTCGTTACTTTAACTCTTCAGTATGTACATACTACTAGTATTTCTTTAATAGAATTTAGCACCCCAATTAAGCACGTACTAGCTTTTTTAATAGTACTATATGCATAATTTGGCGACGAGCGCTCTCTATATGTACCACCTTTTTTTTAATTTCAATTTTTGCTCCATGGCGCAATCCATCGATAGTACTTGTAGCGACCAGACCTCAAATGGTCTGTGCTGCTGTGCACCAGTGTCATCCCTGGATCAGTAATGCTGACACACACAGTACAAATGGAGGATTTATAACAGAGTAGCAATCACACACTTATTACATCGAATATCTCCAAAGAGAATAAGTTTGATAAACATGGCTTAAGGCCATCTAACAACGGTAACAGCGGAAGACTTGGAAGATAAGTGAGTCCATCAACTCCAGCGGCATCACTGAGTATAAGACCACGACCTAAGGCACCTTACTCGTCGTCTGAAAAGTCTGCAACATGAAACGTTGCAGCCCGAAAACGGGTCAGCACATAGAATATGCTGGCAATGTAACACATAGAGAATAATGAACAATAACAATGCTATTCTACATGCATATATGGCTGGTGGAAAGCTCTATGGTTACAATTTTGCGAAAAGCCAATTTTATCCTACCTCAAAGAAATAAATTTTATTTAACTATCATGGTGGTTGTGAAACATTGAGATGGTTGACAACATCTCAATCCCAATTAAATGTCATCAATAACCCAACAAAATTAATTAGTAGTAACATAGTGATGAGATTCACATGGTAATCCAAGTACTAGATACTCAAGTTGTCCATAACCGGGGACACGGCTAACCATGATTAGTTTGTACACTCTGCAGAGGTTTGTGCACTTTTCCCCACAAGACTTAATCTCCTCCGTAGGATTACTCGCACTACATGGTGTTTGAGTAACGGATGACCAAGACACAGTCTTTCAGAAGTGTTTGCACCTTACGTATGGGTAGACAGTTACACCTACTTTCCCCTACATCTGCTAGTCTACCACTGTAAGAGTTCACACAACTTAGTCAACTATGCTAGAGCCCATAATAGCTTGCGGCTGCACACGGAAGTTTCTAGCATGAATAATCTCATGATCCCTTTGAACCTGGGTGGCAGTCCAAAAAGAAAAACAGGCAATCCTGGAATACCCAGGTACCTCAATCCACCCAGATGTGAGTTTTAGTTGCCACCTTAAGTAAACCATTAATTAACAATCTCACATCTGTCATGGAAATCTCTCAAACCCAATCCACGTCTACGAGCATAGCATGGCAATACAATAGCAAACGTAGAAGTAACCCCCAAGGGTTTGATAATAAAACAGGTAATAGGTACTACCTCAACTACTTCCCAATACCCACATTTTAATTAGATCCTAATCATGGAAGTGTTTGAGGAAAACAGATCTAATGCAATAAAACTGGGTATGGAAGGTATATGATCAAAGTGTTACCTGCCTTGCTGATGATCCGCAAAACCTAGCGATTCGAAGTAACAAGCGGCACACTCCGGGTACTCTATCGCAAACAAACAAGCATACAATCAGTACTCATCTAATGCACAGGTAAAACTCGAATGAAAGATCCAACCAGAAAGTTCAACTTAAGAACTCCGGTTTGCAAAAAGAATCAACTCGAAAGAAGCAACGAAAGTCAAACGGCGAAAGAAAGAAACTTCGTTTACTAATCTGGATGTAGGTCAAATTTTACTGTAGCAAAAACTTGTTTGAGTAGGTTAAACGGAAAGAGAATTTCGAGTCGAAACTCTAGGCGCTTGAATCGCCTGATTCCGATAAACGAGTGAGAAGTTAAACACAATCGAAGATTCGATCAGAAATCGAATCTGAGATAATCGCAGAAAAATCCGACGAAAAAGAAAAACGGACGAACGGTTAAAGAACGGACGTTCGTTAACAGAGAAAAACAGACGAACGCATTCGTTAAAACGAACGGTTCGGTGAACGCTCGCAAAATAATAAAACCGAAAAAAAACCGATCTAGGTTTTTTTTTTTAAAACGAAAGGTTTTTTTAGAAGAAAACCGGCAACGACGAACGGGGCAGCGGCAGTACCTCGTCGGGGCGGCTCCGGCGAGGGCTCCGGCGGGGCGCGGGGTGCGGGGGTGCGGGCGAGGGCGAGGGGCGGCGGCTCCCGGCGGCGGCGGCGGCTGGCAAGTGCGGCGGCGGCGGCGGGATGAGTGCGGCGGCGGCGGTGGGTTGAGGGGAAGAGAGAGAGGGGGGATATATATAGGAGGGGGTAGCAAGCTTGGAGGAGGGGGCAAGCTCCGGGGCGGCTCGGTCCCGTGGCCATGGCGGACTCCGGCGGCGAGGGCGCCGTGCGGGAGAAGGAGAGAGGCGCGGGCGGGCCGGCGCTCGGCTGGGCTTCGGCCCAGCGGGCGTCGCGCGTTTTTTTTAAAATAAGTTCCGCGGAAAATAGTTCTTAGAAAAATAAATAAAAATCAGAAACATATAAAATTAATTTTCCCCGTCTAGTTAGAAAATCTAGAATAGGGTGAATATTTTTTAAATCAAAATAAATATTTTGAAAACATGCAATATTTTTAATGCAATAAAAATTGCAAATAAAATTCAAATAAATCCAATAAATGATTTTAACATTTTTCCTCCAGTATTTCAATTGTTTTGGAGAAGTCATATTTTCTCCTCTCGTTATTTTTAAAAATGAAATATTTTTCCGGAGAGAAAATAATTAAAACCAAAAATCCTCGTCTTATTATTTGATGAAAATCAAATGCGAAAATTCGAGAAAATCCCCAACTCTCTCCGAGGGTCCTTGAGTTGCTTAGGTTTTATCGAGGATTTGTCAAAATGCAATAAAACATGATATGAAATGATGATCTATGTATAACATTCCAAATTTGAAATTTGGGATGTTACAGTACTACTGTACAAAAGTATACATTTTTGAAAAGGCTAGAGTACTGTTCATCATATATATAGCCAGTTAAATTCTCAACCTAGAACGACGTGCATGCCATGTAGTAAACCAATACGGAGGAAGTATAGTAAAAATGAGGTGATTTTACCGAGCGATCAGCGGGGGAGCATGGCCTGTCATGCGGTCCCACGTGTCATGATGTACCAAGGCGATGCGCGTGTCCCTCTTGAGGCAGAAGCAATACTACGTGGTTTGAGATGATGGCGAACCGAAGTGTGAAATAATGGTTGCTTCGTCCGTCTAGGAAGGTGCGGCATTGTGATTTGACGTCTCCTTGCTCATTACTACTACTGGGCCGGTACGAGTGGGGTGCGTCCCCCTGCTGTTCTGCACTGTTATTTGGTGCTTGACACGTCGACCCGGTTGCTATATGTCCCACATGTCAGCGTCAGGAAGTACAGAATTCATGAAAGGGAGCGTCGACGGAGGAGTATACTACAGAATTCATGAAAGGGAGCGACTTAGTTTTGGAAAAATTTGTTTTTACGGAGTACGTACCCACTAGGGTTTATAGGGCTCATCTAAAAAACATTCGTTTTTCCGTTTTGATAAGTCTCAATTCTACTATACTAGTAGTAGTACCATTACATGTTGGATTTCGAGGTGCGTTAGATCACCCGACGCAAGCAGTGTCAAGAGGAAACTAACCAATGCATGTACAAGTTCATGGAAATTTAGTGGTCATTCATGCATTCGTTCTAATTAATGCCTCGATAAACATAACTTCTTGAGAAAAATGAGCATACTAATTACTTGTGCAAACTACGAAATTAATTCGACCACTCACCGTCTACCTTGGTAGGAGAGATTTTGAAATTGAGCCATAAACTGGAAAGGAGGGAGTAGTAACTTTTGTCTCGATTACTATTTGTGGCCTTGTATGGATGCAAAATGTATTTTTTTATAGTGGCCTTGTATAAGTAAATGGAGGGAGTACTAACCAAAGTACGTAGTAGGGACGAGGAGTAAACGGAGGGAGTAGTAAAAATTTCTCCTCGTGCTGCGAGCCACCGCGCGCGTGGGCGAGGGAGCGGGCGTAAAGGCGTACAGTAGTAGTACTACTACTACTACTACTACTCGTAAGCAAGCTTCACCTCATCCTGTGAGCCACCGCGCCCGTGGGCGGGGGAGACGGCGTACTAAGCAAGCTTCTCCTCGTTCTGCGAGTTGACGGGACACATCAAAAGTACTCCAGTGTATAGAGCCTTGCCTCTAAGGTAGGCCCCACATGGTTTGCCTCTTTTTTTTAATTTAACATAAAGCGTCAAGTCGCAATTTATTTGTTCACCCGTGGTAGACGATCCTCCCTCCACCAAGTGGACAACCAGTACACGTGCCAAATTACCACATGGGCTGCCTTTTTCGTACAGAAATGAGCTCCACCGTGTACCCGCGCGGGTGTGGTTGGGAAAGAGACGGGAGTATGTGCGCCGTGCGTGCACCTCTTCTCTTCGTGCACGTCCCCCACCTACATGGGTGTGTGAGAGAGAGATACAAACCTAGACATAATGTGCCGTCCATCCCCATGCCTCCGCCCAGTCCGACCACCAGTCACCACCACGCCCCACTCCTCCTCACCTTATCTCTCATCTTTCTCCCTCCATTTTTATATACAAGGGGCCACTATAAAAATTACAATTTGCAGTTATACAAGGCCACTAACACTAATCGATGCAATATTAATGGTGTTTGCCTCGTGGTACTAGCAAAGGAGGACATTAATTATCCCTTGCATGCATGCGGGAGTTTGTAAAAAAATGCATCTTGATGTTCCGTGCAATGCACGGGCATCTTGCTAGTCCATGAAACAACACATGGCAAAATTCCACAGCGAACGAGGGATTTGAATCTGTTGGGAGGGGCTGTTTGGATCTTGCCCGGGGTAGCCAAAATATTGGCGACCCTTTTGTCCACCGGTGCCTTTGCCACTGATGAACGAGGAATGGCTCGGGTGCTCATGCTGTCATGCATCCTCCAGTGCGCACGTTGGAGACGAGCTCGCACGAGCTGTGTTTTTTTGTCCCACAATGCTGCCCGAGCCACCCGCAGACTGACAGACGACCCGCAAATTACGCCATCCAACCGTAGCCGCACACATTATGACAGCAACTCAACCAACCGGACGAAATTCACGCAAACACGTAGACAAACTGATATTTCATATAAACAACGACGGAAATCATATAAAATACCGGATTTTCATACAAACATGATGGATTTTATTACATTCAAATGAACTACGCGGTGCTAGTTCTGGACAGCACATGTATATAATACGTGGTCTAAATGGTCGCCCGCCGATCGATTTGTGTTCCTCATGTCCGGCAGCACGATCACCGGACTGCCGGGAGCCCCGGAGGTATATGCTTCAGCGCAAAGGATGGCTCGCTTCCCCACTGCCCAACTAATATCATTGGCTGGTGCCGAAGATGATGGTGGCTGGCACCGGTTCGAGTTCATCACCGGCCACTACTTCGCCATGGCCGACACTGGCTCGAGTTCATCCTAACATTCCCCTCTTCCGTGGAGCCCATGTGGGGTCGACGAAGGTCCTCACAACAAAAGGATCCGGCAAGACACCTGCTGTGTACGCCGGCGTCGCCTCCGCGGTGGCCTTCATGGGACCCAAGCGGCGGCGGCCTCCCGTGTTCTACTTCTCCTCGATGATGGCGGCGGACGCGGAGGCGCTGGCCACCGACTCGTCGCTCTCCGCGCACCCGGCTTCTATCGCTGCTTGCATGGCGCGGCCGCCGGCATGGGAGTCTCGGCCACAGAAACGGGAGACGCGGTACGAGGCGGCGGTGTGGACGGCAACAACGACGCCCGTGCGCCGCTCCTCGTCGTGCTGGCCTGGAGCGGCGAGTTGCTGAACCGCACGCCGGCTTGGGGCGACAACTGGCTCCGTCGGGCGAGGGGAGGGAGGTGGATCAGCGAGCTACATAGCTCGTATCCGGTGGGCTACCCAGCCGGCTTGGATGCGGAATAACTACTCTTCGTAAGCCATTATAAGAGTGGACAAAATGGTGGAGGAGATAGGGGAGCAGCGGAGGTGTGCGATTCTTGGCCGGCATTTGGCCTCGTTTAAATAGGAGATTAAATAGACGGCGGACGGGAGGAGCTCAGCCGGCGTTGCGTTTAACGCCGGCCCGGTCATGAACGGACGTGTGTCCAGAGTGGGTTTCTCGGCTTCCACACGGGCGGGTTTCATGGAGGCGTTTGAATGCGGCACGGAGGCGTGTTCAGCTGGGCGTGCCGCGAGTGGCGCCCTCGACTCTGACCTAGGACACCGCGCCGTTCTTCCACTGACGTGTGGGCTCTTTGGGTGCATGGCCTGCATGTCAGTGACCCAACACAGGCAGCGCACAGCAGAGGAACCTTTGGTGGGCCAGGGCGGTCAGAAGCGGGCATTTCATAAACCGATGATTGTTCATTGAGTGTGATGTCATCTTTTTCATGTAGATAAGCCTACTATGTTGATAGCCCGTTCGATACGTTGTGATTCTTAAAGACCGCTGCAAACATCAATGTTCTGCTTATCACAGATAAGATTGATTAATACCCGTAACAATCCATGTCCTTAACAAAGGGTGCATGCACGTATAGGTTGAGCGTGTGTCTTGCGTCGTGTGCTGTGTGCATGCAGGCGTGCGAGTGTTGCGTGCGTGCAAGGGTACGTTTCAGTGTTGCATGCATGGGTGCGTACGTGTGTGTGTTCGTGAGTGCATGTGTACGTGTCAGTGTTGCACGCCAGCATGCGTGCGTGTGTACGTGTCAGTGTTGCACGCCTACATGCGTGCATGTCTTGCGTGCATGCACGTGTACGTGCGGGGTGAGGTTACACGTCAGTCGACTGACTTTTTCATCTCTGGTCATTAGATTTTCCAGCCGTTGGATACGAAATCAAGGGCCTCCAGTTTATCATCAAACTCCACCCCCCTGAGCCGCCAACCACCACCGGCCGAACCGCCAGCCCCCGCCGCCGCGGCCGGCCCGCCCTCCCCGAAACCACTCCCCACCGCCGGTCCGCCGCCGCACCGGCCATCCCTCTAGCCCCCCCCCCCGAGCTTTTTCTCTGGGGATCCCCACCCCACCGCCCAATGAATGCCCCCAACCGCCGGTGACTGCCAACCAGAGGTCTCACGACTTCGAATACCCACCGACCACTAATTTATTACCATTTTTGTCCTTCATATATGCGTTGAGGGTGGGCCCCATGGTAATGTGCGCTGCTGAATGTGGACCGTTTGACTAGTCAATTGATCGTGTTATCAACAAATTACTGTAACATCCCAAATTTTCAATTTGATATGTTGTACATAGATCATCATTGCATATCATGTTTTATTGCATTTTGACAAATCCTCGATAAATCCTAAGCAACTCAAGGACCCTCGGAGAGAGTTGGGGATTTTCTTAAATTTTCATATTTGATTTTCATCAAATAATAAGACGAGGATTTTGGTTTTAATTATTTTCTCTTCGAAAAAATATTTCATTTTAAAAATAAACAAGAGGAGAAAATATGACTTCTCCAAAACAAGTGAAATACTGGAGAAAAAGTGTTAAAATCATTTATTGGATTTATTTGGATTTTATTTGCAATTTGTATTGCATTAAAAATATTGCATGTTTTCAAAATATTTATTTTGTGTTAAAAAAAATGTTCACCCTATTCTAGATTTTCTAACTAGACGGGGAAAATTTATTTTGTATTTTTCTGATTTTTATTTATTTTTCTACGATTTATTTTCCGCGGAACTTATTAAAAAAAATGCGCGACGCCCGCTGGGCCGAAGCCCAGCCGAGCGCCGGCCCGCCCGCGCCTCTCTCCTTCTCCCGCACGGCGCCCGCCGCCGGAGTCCGCCATGGCCACGAGCTCGCCTCCCGCTCGGCCACCCCCTCCCCCAAGCCACCCCGGACCCCCCCACTTTAAATACCCCCCCTCTCTTTTTCCTCTCAAGCCGCCGCCGCCGCACTCATCGCCGCTGCCGCCACCCGCACTTGCCGCCGCCGCCGCCACACGGGAAGCCGCCGGAGCCGCCGCCCCTCGCGCCCCCCCTCCCGAGCCCCGCACCCCGCCGCCCGAGCCCGCGCCCGCCGGAGCCGTCGCCGGAGCCGCCCGACGAGGTACTGCCGCTGCCCGTTCGTCGTTGCCGGTTTTCATTTTAAAAAAAACCCTTCGTTTTAAAAAAAACCCTATATCGGTTTTTTCGGTTTTATTATTTTGCGAGCGTTCACCGAACCGTTCGTTTTAACGAATGCGTTCGTCGGTTTTTCTCTGTTAACGACCGTCCGTTATTTAACCGTTCGTCCGTTTTTCTTTTTCGTCGGATTTTTCCTGCGATTTTCTCTGATTCGATTTCTGATCGGATCTTCGATTCTGTTTAACTTCTCGCTCGTTTATCGGAATCAGGCGATTCAAGCGCCTAGAGTTTCGTCTCGAAATTCACTTTTCGTTTAACCTACTCAAACAAGTTTTTGCAACAGTAAAATTTGACCTAGATCCAGATTAGCAAACGAAGTTTCTTTCTTTCGCCGTTTGACTTTCGTTGTTTCTTTCGAGTTGATTCTTTTTGCAAACCGGAGTTCTTAAGTTGAACTTTCTGGTTGGATCTTTCATTCGAGTTTTACCTGTGCATTAGATGAGTACTGATTGTATGCTTGTTTGTTTGCGATAGAGTACCCGGAGTGTGCCGCTTGTTACTTCGAATCGCTAGGTTTTGCGGATCATCAGCAAGGCAAGTAACACTTTGATCATATACCTTCCATACCCAGTTTTTATTGCATTAGATCTGTTTTCCTCAAACACTTGTATGATTAGGATCTAATTAAATTGTGGGTATTGGGAAGTAGATGTGGTAGTACCTATTACCTGTTTTCTTATCAAACCCTTGGGAGTTACTTCTACGTTGCTATTATATTGCCATGTTATGCTCGTAGACGTGGATTGGGTTTTGAGAGATATTCATGACAGATGTGAGATTGTTAATTAATGGTTTACTTAAGGTGGCAACTAAAACTCACATCTGGGTGGATTGAGGTACCTGGGTATTCCAGGATTGCCTGTTTTTCTTTTGGACCACCACCCAGGTTCAAAGGGATCATGAGATTGTTCATGCTAGAAACTTCCGTGTGCAGCCGCAAGCTATTATGGGCTCTAGCATAGTTGACTAAGTTGTGTGAACTCTTACAGTGGTAGACTAGCAGATGTAGGGGAAAGTAGGTGTAACTGTCTACCCATACGTAAGGTGCAAACACTTCTGAAAGACTGTGTCTCGGTCATCCGTTTCTCAAACATCATGTAGTGCGAGAATCAAGTGGAGGCGATCGAGTCTTGTGGGGAAAAGTGCACAAACCTCTGCAGAGTGTACAAACTAATCATGGTTAGCCGTGTCCCCGGTTATGGACAACTTGAGTATCTAGTACTTGGATTATCATGTGAATCTCATCACTATGTTACTTCTAATTAATTTTGTTGGGTTATTGATGACATTTAATTGGGATTGAGATGCTGTCAACCATCTCAATGTTTCACAACCACCATGATAGTTAAATAAAATTTATTCCTTTGAAGTAGGATAAAATTGGCTTTTTCGCAAAATCGTAACCATAGAGCTTTCCACCAGCCATATATGCATGTAGTATAGTATTATCATTGTTCATTACTCTCTATGTGTTACATTGCCAGCATATTCTATGTGCTGACCCGTTTTCGGGCTGCAACGTTTCATGTTGCAGACTTTTCAGACAACGAGTAAGGTGCCTTAGGTCGTGGTCTTATACTCAGTGATGCCGCTGGAGTTGATGGACTCATTTATCTTCCAAGTCTTCCGCTGTTATCGTTGTTAGATGGCCTTAAGCGATGTTTATCATACTTATTCTCTTTGGAGATATTCGATGTAATAAGTGTGTGATTGCTACTCTGTTATAAATCCTCCATTTGTACTGTGCGTGTCAGCATTACTGATCCAGGGATGACACTGGTGCACAGCAGCACAGACCATTTGAGGTCTGGTCGCAACCTTGGTGGGCTCGAGAAACCACTGTCCTCTAACCATCCAACCACATGTTGGTTAGCACGACAAAATGTATGTGGTGACCGTGATGAGCTTATTCTGAAGTCTAGTGACCATATCGTGCTTTCGCTTCAAATACAATGACCGTAAGTGTCGTCAACAAAATACGGAGCACGCATCAAATGCAAAGTCCGTCAGTGTCATCAACAAAATATGGAGACGTATCGTGAGCTAGATACCGTTGTACTAACTTATATGCTTATTTTCATAGTGGCCGATTGCGTGTGTGGTGTGGTGGGCACATCATTTCTAGTTGTGGTGGGTCAACATGAAGACTCATGGGTCGGTTCCATCCTGCGCCACATATAGGTTGGACCGAGACGTGTTATACGAAGACCCATGTGGAGGACTCGGCGTACAACACGAAGCTACCAGAGTCGCGGAGGACTCTATCCCCACTGGTGATAAGCCGACTATATATGATTTGTAACCCTAGGCCCTTAGTATGTTATACAAGCTTGGGGGCTAGTTCGTCGATAGTATACACACAGGCACAATGCCTGGTATTCACGTGTACTTTGTACACACCCCTATCACTAATATACAGTACTAGGAGTAGGCTCTTTCTTCAACTGCAAGGGTCCGATTCGAACTAGGGTAAAACTTTGCCTCGTATTACCATCCAGCCTAACAGCCAGGGGTATCCTACCGAATGATATGGTGAAATCATATCTGCCAACTACTAAGAGAGAGGTGTGTCGGGGGGGCAATGTGTGCGAGAGAGGCCTAAAGATAATGTGCGTGCGGGAGACACGTAGGCACATATATGTGCGTATAGAGGGCTAGTAGAGACCGTGCATGTGTATATGCGCATGTGAGAGAAATAGTGTTTTCCAACTGAGATTAGTGAAAAGAGTGGTACATAGTAGTCAGAAAGAGAGAGAGAGAAACAGAGAGAGCATGTGCGTGAGACACCCCGACACCCTGAGAGAGATTGTGAGCATGTGTGAAAGAGAAATGCCGATGCATATAAAGTATGTGCACTTATGCGTTCGATAGAGAGATATATAACGCGTTTGTGAGAACGGGGCGAGGCATAGTGCATCTACGTGTAAAAGGCGGTTCTACGCATTAAATTAAAATATAAATGGCATTATTATTGGATGAGATCATGAATTTTGCAAATTGCGTATGGACGAAAATCGGTCTATTAGACACCCATACTCTATTGAATTCTAGCATGTGCATGTGTTTATTTCATATTATCGATCCATAGAGTGAGAGCGGTTTGAAATACAGGCAATGGATGCTTTTGCAATTCATATATAAACATTAATTAGTGCACTCCATGTTGTTAGTGTGAAGCACTTTATACATTTGTCACTTGCATGGATACATTCCAAATTGCTAGCTACGAAATAGAGTACATGTCGAATTCAACATAAAGGGGGTTTCGAAGATTCGAATTCATAGGAAGTGCATTCATCTATTTGAACCCGAGATAATGGCATTTGTAAATCAGATGTGAAAGGGGGCATCAATCTTTGTTGTGAGTTTGAACATGCTATATATATTCATACGCATATCTAACTTTTTTTTTGCAACCAAGGAGATTATATCTGGAACCATGCATGAACTGAGGTAAGTTGCATATTTTTTAATATATACTCGTGTACAATGTATATTCAAATGTACCCCCTCCATTCCAAAATAATCGTAGCTTTAGGATTTTCAAGAGTAAAGATTTGTGAAGTTTGAAAAATCCTGAAAGTTCAATTCAAGAGAACCGAAAACGTTAATGCTTGTGCTCCCAAATATTGAACGAAGCGCCAAATAGGCCTCTGGTCACCCGAAACCGCGCGAGACTAATGTTTTGGTGGTAGGAAATTACTGTCCTGACTCTGGCCCGTGTAGCCTATCGGCCCGATGTCCAAAGGTCTAAACCGGGGTAGGTTTGTAACTTCACCAAGACGCCAGTCTCAACCGCCTCCGAGAAGCATTCATACACCGTGGGCGCCTACCCATGCGCTCGGCCGAAATCTATCCCGCCCACATTTGGGACACCTGACATGACTGTCCTACCCCCAACCCGCAATATGTCCGAAATTTTAGATGGGGGCAAAGTTTGTACTTTCCCCAAATTTCAAACAAGCGCGTCTCAAACCGAAATATTGTTCCCCATTAGTTCCCCGCCTCCCTCCATTTCCCCATTCATACTCTGTGGGCGCGAAAACGCCCTCTCCACCAGCCGCGAAACCCCAGCCTCCTCCGTCCTCCACCCCATAGCGGCCAATCCACCGCCGCCCTCCTCCATCATGCTGGAGCCGGTACCCCGACATCGTCGTCCAACGCAACCGCAACCGCAACGCCCTCAAGGACTTAGCAGCTGAAGCCGAGGCAGAGCTGCCTCCATGACGCCGACGCCGACGTGCGCTGTACCAGAACCACTCCGACCACGCCGTCCTGCGCCTCACTACTGCGGCTCCACTGTCGCAACCGTCCACCGCACCGGAGCTGTTCCCGCTACGCCGTCATTCGCCGCCTCGGATCTGCTTCCCCGCCGCCGACAGACGGCCACCGCACCACACTCAACAACTTGACCATGGGTTCGTCCAAGGCTGCACCGTCCTCCACAACTTCTGGTTTCCGGCGAACAACAAGAAGATCGTCAGAAAAACAGAAGGAGGACACAGCACTGCCAGCAGAAAGAGGTACTCCTCTTCCCTTATTCGTGCAAATCTTACGTCTCCGCTCACACCGTATTCATCCCACGAAAGAAACTAGTTGAGCGCTTCTTACTGCATCTTCTTCGTGATACCAAATGCACAAGGTTTCCTCCCTTTTGCTATTTCACCTTTGCTAGAGGTCAGTAGCCCGCCTGGATTTCAATTCAGGGTCAATCGAACCGCAATTAAAAGAAGCAGCACCCGCTTAGGCGCGCGGAGCACCTCGTCCGCCTGTTCCCCGGGGAAGCGGCGCATCGGTGTCTATCATAGGGGTGTGGGGCGCAGGAGCTGCTTGCGCCCGATCTGGAGGTCGGCGGGGCTTGAATGGATGGCCGGGGGGCAGTGCCAAGCACGGCGGTGCGGTGAGGGCGAGGGGAGGGCGCAGGCAGGGGAGGAATACTGGGCCGGTGGTCGCTGGCTTTTTGAGGAAGATCGTCAACACTGACTGGCTGGAGGTAGATGAAGGCGATCTGCCCGTTCTTTGTACATCGGACGGTGCAGAAAAAATGGACTGACCTATTTGCTTTCAGTCAACTGTTATTTTCATAGAATCCTGTAGTAATTTAGTGTGCCATGCATGTTGTAGAGCTATCATATGTCTCCCATCATTTATTTCTCACCGACCTGCTATCTGCTACCTTTACACTGTACTAATTGTGCACACAGTTCACCCATACTCACACTATTGTTTTTTTATGCATGGGTATTTCAGACTCTAACGCAATGTTGATGAATGCAGAAAAGAAAAGACAAAAGTCGCTCAAGTGCAATTCGAAGATAAGCACTAAGCGTTTCAGCGCTCTAATGGGTGCAGTGTCAGCAGTTGGAGACAGTAAACGTAGCTTTGCAGTTGATGATCTCAATTGCCACACACAACCATCCCAGGTGCTTGCTTTAACTTCGCGCTGTCAAATGTGGTTGCATGTTGCATATGGTGTCTAGCTTGTATTGCTTCCAATTTGGTTAAATTGCATCTGCTTAGTTTACACATTATACCTTTGATAATGACATGCCTTCCTGTTTTTGATACATACTACATATGTCTATTAACCATGTTCGTACATCAAACTAATGCTCTTTTGTATCCCTCGTCAATCACTTATGATGAGACAGTCACCCGAGTGGGTTACTGTGAGATGCCCTACTCGTTTAAAGAGTGCAGTGTCATCCTCCCCACATGATTCTCAAGAAACAGCAAGGCTAAATGAAGATAGTCAACGTAGCTCTCTAGTTGATCACCGCAATTCCCCCACACCACCATCGCAGGTGCTTGCTCTTACTTGGCAGTGTGATATGTGGTTGCATGTTGCATATGGTGTCTACCTTGTAATGCTTCTAATTAGGGTAAATTGCATCTGCTTAGTTAACACATTATACCTGTGAATATGACATGCCTTCCTGTTTTTGGTACATACTACGTCTTTCTATTAACCATGTTCTTACATCAAACTACTTTTCTTGTGTATCCCTCATCAATGCTCCTAATTTGTTAAATTGCATCTCCTTAGCTTACACATTATACATGTGAATATGACACGCCTTCCTGTTTTTGGTACATACTACATCTGCCTATCACACCATGTTCTTACATCAAACTACTGTTCTTGTGTATCCTGCGTCTATCGCTTATGATGAGACAGTCACGCGCGTGGGTTAATATGAGACGCAATACTCTTATAAAGAATGCAATTTCATCCTCTCCACATGATTCTCAAGAAACAGCAAGCCTAAATGAAGATATTGAACGTAGCTCTGTACCTGAAGACCGCACTTCCCCTACACCACCATCACAGGTGCTTGCTCTAACTTCGCAGTGTGATATGTGGTTGCATGTTGCATACGGTGTCTAGCTTGTAATGCTTCTAATTAGGGTAAATTGCATCTGCTTAGTTTACACACTATACCTGTGAATATGACATGCCTTCCTATTTTTGGTACACACTACATCTATGTGTTAACCTTGTTCTTACATGAAACTACCTCTCTTCTGTATCCTGCATCAATCACTTACGATGAGTCACCTTTATTCGTTGCATATTGCATATTATTTCTAGCCTGTTGCCATGTATTGCTTCTAATTTGGTCAAATACATTTGTTAGGGCACCCTTTTAATTTGGCAGAGTGATATTGGTTTCATCTTTCATATGGTTTCTAGCTTGCATCGATTCTAACAAGTTCAAGCACCTTGTGCTTAGTTTACACTTTATACATCATACATGTCAATATGTCACGCCGTCCTGTTTTTCATACATATTCCATCCTCCTATCATGCGGCTGCCTTACATGAAAGTAGTGTTCGTCAGTATCATGCATCAATGAGTTCTGAAGAGCAAATTTTATTCCTTTTTCTTGTGGGTTTGACTTGACAAGGCAAAATCAAGAAAGAGGAAGGAAAAGAGTAAGGAAGGCGATGATGGTGGTCCTCTGCAGCAACGTAAACGGAGCATCTGTACCGATTCTCCTTGTACTGATAGTGCATTACAAGGTCCAAGTCTCCGCTCCCCTACTCCACCATCCAAGGTGCTTGCTCTAACTTGGCAGTGTGATATCTGGTTGCATGTTGCATATGGTGTCTAGCTCGTATTGCTCCTAATTAGTGTAAACTGCATCTGCTTAGCTTACACATGATACATGTGAATATGACACGCTTTCCTGTTTTTGGTACATACTATATCTGTCTATCACACCATGTTCTTACATGAAACTACTCTTCTTGTGTATCCTGCATCAGTCACTTATGATGGGACACCTTTAAGTTGGCAGTGTGATATTGGTTTGCGTCTTGAATATGATTTCTAGCATGTATTGCTTCTAGTTTGATGAACGCCACCTATGACGAGACAGTTTTAACTTGGCAGAGTGATATTGATTGCACCTTCCATATGGTGTCTTGCAGTGTTTCTAATTTGTTGAAGTGCCTTCTGCTTAGTTACCACATCATAGGTGTGAATATGTCAAGCCGTCCATTTTTTCGTACATATTCCATCCTCGTATCATGACTTTGCCTTTCATCAGAGTAGTGTTCGTCAGTATCATGCATGAATGAGTTCTGAAGAGCGAATGATATTCCTTTTTCTTGTCGGTATGACCTCACAATGCAAAATCAATAAAGCTGAAGGAAATTGGCAAGGCATTGGATGATGGTGGTCCTTCCGAGCAACTGAAACGGAGGTTCTCTACAGATTCTACTCCGCCATCCTCCCAACAAGATTCGCAAGACAACGCAAGGCTAGACAGTCAACGTAGCTGTGTAGATGATGAGCACATCTCCCCTACTCCACCATCACAGGTGCTTGCTCTAACTTGGCACTATTATATGTGGTTGCATGTTGCGTATGATGTCTAGCTTGTATTGCTTCTAACTTTGTTGAATTGCATCTGCTTACTTTACACATAATGCCTGTGAATATGACATGTGTTCCTGTTTCTACATCAGACTACTATTCTTGCATATCCCGCATCAGTCACTTATGATAAGGCACCTTTAAGTCGCCACTGTGATATTGGTTGTGTCTTGCATATGATTTCTAGCATGTACTGCTTCTAATTTGTTGAAACGCCATACAGTTTGAACTTGGCAGAGTGATATTGGTTGCATCTTTCATATGGTGTCTAGCTTGCAGTGCTTCTAATTTGTTGAAATGCCTTCTGCTTAGTTACCACATCATAGGTGTGAATATGTCACACCATCCTGTTTTTCATACATATTCCATCCTCGCATCATGTGTTTGCCTTTCATCCGAGTAGTGTTCGTCAGTATCATGCATGAATGAGTTCTGAAGAGCGAATTTTATTCCTTTTTCTTATCGGTTTGACTTCACAATGCAAAATCATTACAGCTGAAGGAAATTAGTCCGGCAGTGGATGATGGTGGTCCTTCGGAGCAACTCAAACAGGGGGTCTCTACAGATTCTACTCCGCCATCCTCCCAACAAGATTCGCAAGACAACACAAGGCTGGACAGTCAACGTAGCTGTGTAGATGATGAGCACATCTCCCCTACTCCACCATCACAGGTGCTTGCTCTAACTTGACACTATTATATGTGGTTGCATGTTGCGTATGATGTCTAGCTTGTATTGCTTCTAACTTGAATTGCATCTGCTTACTTTACACATAATGCCTGTGAATATGACACGTGTTCCTGTTTCTAGAACATACGTGTACATGATGAGCACATCTCCCCTACTCCACCATCACAGGTGCTTGCTCTTACTTGGAACTGTTATACGTGGTTGCGTTTTCCGTATGATGTCTAGTTTGTATTGCTTCTGATTATGTTGAATTGCATCTGCGTAGCTTACAACTTATACCTGCAACGATCACTTACCCATAAGACACATTTAACTTGGGACTGTGATGTAGGTTGCATCTTGCATTGTCTTCTAGCTTGTACTGCTTCTAATTTCTTGAAATGGCACTTACGACGAGACACTTTTTACCTGATAGAGTGATATTGGTTGCATGTTCATATGGTGCCTAGCTTTCATTTCTTCTAATTTTGTTGAAATGCCTTCCGCTTACTGTTTTTTCATACATATTCCATCCTCCTATCGTACGTGTGAATATGAAACGCTGTCTTTTTTTGTATATATTCCATCCTCCTATCCTGCGCTTGCCTTACATCAAAGTAGTGTTCGTCTGTATCATGCATCAACCAGTTATGCAGAGCTAATTTTATTCATCTTCTTGTGGTTTTGACTTCATAAGGCAATATCAGAAAATAGGAAGGAAAAGAGTAAGTTAGGGGATGTTGGTGGTCCTCCGCACCGACGCAAACAGAGACTCTCTAGATTTGCCACTGCTACTGCTAATGAAGTTGAAGTCCCAAGTCTACATGATGAGTTCATCTCCCGTACTCCACCATCGCAGGTGCTTGCTCTAAGTTGACAGTGTGATAATTGGTTTCATGTTGCATATGTTGTCTAGCCTGTATTTCTTCTATTTTGATTAAATTGCACCTGCTGAGTTTATACGTTATACATGTGCATATGACATGGCTTTCTGTGTCTAGAATACACTGCATCTATCTATCATACCATGTTCTTACATCAAAGTACTGCTGTTGTGTATCCCGCATCAGTCACTCATGATTGGACGCTTTTAACATGGCAGTTTGATAGTGGTTGCATCTTGCATTGATTTCTACGTTGTACTGCTTCTAATTTTTCGAATTGCCACTTATGACAAGACACTTTTAACTTGGCAGAGTAATATTGGTTGCATCTTTCATATGGTGTCTAGCTTGCATTACTTCTATTTTCTTGAAAATCCTTCTGCTTAGTTTGCACATCGTAGCTGTGAATATGTCATGCCGTCCTGTTTTTCTTACATATTCCATCCTCATACGGTTGTCTTACATCAAAGTATTGCTTGTCTGTATCATGCATCAATGAGTTCTGAAGAGTGATTTTATTCTTTTGTGTTGTGGGTACAGCTTGACATGGCAAAGTCAAAAAAGAGCAAGGAAAATAATATAGTAGGGAGTGCTGTTACTCGTCGGGTGAAACGGAAAAGGTTCTGCCGTCGAGATTCTGCTGGTACTTATAGTGCAGTAGAAGGTCCAAGTCCACCGGCTAAATCTACAAACACAGTATCACCTGCTCCACCAGCTGCAGCATCCGCTTCAACTGTACCAGCATCTCAACCAGTTACTCGTTCGTTTGCTCCGGAACTGGCCAGTTCCCAAGCTGCCTTCACACCTAACACTACTTCCGAAGCACTGCTGACACAACAGGACTTGGCAAGATCAGATGAACCTCATGAGCATCAACACCAAGACGGTACCTGACCGAGTCAAGTTGCAGTTGCATGCTCCTTTATATGTACTCTCACAGTTTGATGTACACTAACACTTTCCATATTCGTTGTTGAACTAGCACCACGGCGCAAGCGGAAACAGACATCAGGGATAATGCTTGACAGATTAACAAAATCTAAAGGAGGAAGAATGGAGATCCATTTTGAGGCAGGTTTAAAAAGGCCACGTGATGCTACAGAGTCAGCCAAGTTAGTATCAGAGGCAGCCGTTGCCGTTAGGTGTCATGCACGTATCCTCCCAACGTGGATCCAGTACAGGAATGAGAAAGACAATACCCAGTTTAACACCTTCCTTGACCATTTATCCGTAAGTAATGTTATTCATCGCAATTAGTAATATTGTCTTGCTCTGTCCCATACTTTCTAGCTTCCTCCTAATAAGACTCACATTCTTTTTTCAACAGATGAGGTTCAAGTTGGATCCGAAAGATGATGCAACTAAACAAGCATGCACTCATGTTTTTCAGTCTGCTCTGCGACAGTATCGGTACCACCTTAGAAAATCTCACTTTGAAGGCAAGGCTAACAATGAAATCGCCCAAACATCTCCAGTGGAATATATTACAGATGAAGACTGGACAGCCCTCGTTAAACACTGGTCTGATCCAAAGTATCAGGTAGGCTATATGTATTTGATCAGACCACATATTGAACTTGTATTTATGTATGTGCCTTACAAGTGTATCTTCTTCTAGGCTAACTGTTTGAAGAACAAAACCAACCGTTCTAAAGTGAAATTCCAACAGACAACAGGATCTCGTAGCTATATTGCACACTGCGAGGCTCTTGTAAATAGCTGCTACTTCCTTCTTTTTTTGTGCCATATTATCGTATCTATATTGACTTGTTCCAAATACAGAGGAAAGCCCGTGCGGACCAAAAAGAACCTGAACCGAATGCAGTGCAAATCTTCAAGGATTGCCACACCAGCAAGATGAAGGGCATGAGCACACCAGTTCAAGCCGCTGTTGTAAGTCCTTACTCCTCCTGCCTTGAACTGATTGGTACTGTGATGTGTTCATTTAACTACTTGGTTTGCAGCCAATGTCAGTTACTCTGTTCACTTTTATTCACAGTTGTCTTAACGTATCATTTCACCTTACATGGTTTAAAAGAGATGAAGGATATTCTTTTGGTCTTGATCTGTAATCTAGTTGTTATGTTCACGTGCGCACACAATGATAAAATAGCCTGTTTGTTTTATATCTGTTTGCCCATGATATGAATGATGTCATACTATGTTCATCCTACTTTAAACCATGTCTCTTTATCCTTAGATGTCAACGAATGTGAGGAAATAGACAATACAGTAGGCATGCTACATGGACATATGTTCCGAAAGTGATTTTATTATGTAGTTGGCACTACAATACATGCTAATGTATTACAGTAGTTCACCAAAATAAGTTATGTATAAACGTTTAACCTACTTTGTTTGTTTTTGTCTCATTAGTAACTTATCTGGTACACTAATCTACAAGTTCAAACTTTCAGGAAGCTATGGAACAAATGATTGAACAGCCACAACCACCTGAAGGTGACGAGGCTACTACAGGCACAATGTCACCTCTTGCTGCAGTGCGTCAGTATCTCTCCACTAACAGTGCAAAAAGCACCTTCCTGCGTAATTCTGGGTTGGTTGTCAAGGTAACCTCGTCCAAATCGCCTACTGAACAAAATCTTCCTGCTAGACAGAGTGATATATCTGTGCTCCAGACACAAGTCCAATCCCTAATGGACGTTGTTTCGGAAACAAGAATAGTGGTTGAGAAATGTCGTCAAGATATGAATGGTTTTGAAACCAGACTATCAGACATTCGCTTCGTTGTTCAAGAGCAATGGCGGAAAAAAGGTGGAGATCGTGCTGCTCCATCAGATTCTACAGCCTGAAACATTAGCACTCAGGTCAAATGATCTGTGCTTCTATACATCTGATGGTGCTTTTATCTGGAAGGACTGTAAACTTTATGCCAACAGGCCTTTTGTTGTATGGTTGGAATTTATTTTGTTGTGATACAACATTTATGATGCTGCCTCAGGCTGCAGTAATTACGACGCTATTTTTGTATAGTGTAGGTTTATCTTAGTAATGTATTCGGCCGAAAGCTTCGTAGGAGCCCAACATGCCAACATTCGTCGGGCCCATTCCAATTGGGCTAAAAACGATTACGGGCCGAAATTGGCATGTAGCCCACTAAAAATATCTGGGCCTAAATCAGCATAAGCTTTCATATTTTTCTGGTAGGCCTGTGCCCATAGTGGGCCTTTAACAGGCCTAAACATAATTTGGGCCCTCAGTAAAAATAGGCCGTTTACAGGTGTAAATATCTCGAGCCCATAAAAAACATGGGCCTTTAATAGACCGAAAGTGAGATTGGGCCCTGATTGTGCCAAATAACCCACTGGACTTAGCAGGCCGAAATGGTGGCCCATTTACGATGCGGATCTTTGACAGGCCGAAATTCGGACGGGCCGTAAATGCGCCGACCTAATACACGGGCCTTTAACAGGCCGGAACTTCGGTCGGGCTAGATTATCGTCATTTTTATATGGGCCGTTAATGGGCCCGATATGACGTTGGGCCACATATGGCCCATGGTTTACGTCCGGCGTTAACAGGCCGAAAATGACAACAGGCCGAAAGTGGCCCAAAGCTATAGTGGGCCTCTAACAGGCCGAATGTCAGACATGGCCGAATATGACCCAAATCCTTCACGGTCGTTTATGGGCCGAAAGTTTTGATGGCCTGTAAATGGGCCCAAATGAAGCCGGACCTTTAACAGGCCGGAAATACACCGGGCCGTAATTCGGCCCAATTACTTAGCGGACTGTTAACGGGCCAGAAGTGACCATGGGCCGCGTTGATGACAAGTTTAGGACAGGCCGTTGACGGGCCGATTTGACAGAGAATGTTGGGCCTTTAGCTGGGCCGGCCCATTATGGTCTGCAGAATCTTGTGGGCCTTTAGCTGGGCCGGCCCATTGTGGTCCGCAAAATCTTGTGGGCCTTTAGCTGGGCCGGCCCATTATGGTCTGCAAAATCGTGTGGGCCTTTAGCTGGGCCGGCCCATTATGGTCCGCTAAATTTTGTGGGCCTTTAGCTGGGCCGGCCCATTATGGTCCGCTAAATCTTATGGGCCTTCGGTTGGGCTGGCCCATTTAAACTTTGTGGGCCACTTTTGGGCCGGTCCACGTGTCAACATATCATAGGCCCATCTCGACCGTTGGATGAGTGACACCTGTGCCAACGCGGAGCTGACGCGTGGATCCGTCAGCCAATGAGAATTTTACACGTGCAAAATCGGCATTGGTCGTGGCTGTTAATGGGTTATCGGATCCAAAATCCGACCCGATAGCTTAACGGCGTTCCGTTACGATGGATGCCACGTGTCGGTCACCCTTGACGAAAGCACTTCTGTTACGCGCGATTTATCGTCATGGAAGTGGACACTTCCGTGATGATAATTTTGGCAATGTCATGGAACACTTCTATGACAGCACAGGTATGACTATCTTGATTCTGTCATAAATACATGCATGACAGAAAACGCGACCTACTGTGACAAACATGTATCATCACGGAAGTGTATTTTTTTTGTAGTGTTTTGTTAGCACTTTTAGGATTGACAAAACCTTCTGGTTGCATCATATACAACTCTTCTTTAATAAATCCATTAAGGAATGTAGTTTTGATATCCATTTGCCAGATTTCATAAAATGCGGCAATTGCTAACATGATTCTGACAGACTTAAGCATCGATACGAGTGAGAAAAACTCATCGTAGCCAACACCTTGAACTTGTCGAAAAACTTTTTGCGACAATTCGAGCTTTGTAGATAGTAACACTACCATCAGCGTTCGTCTTCCTCTTGAAGATCCATTTATTCTCAATGGCTTGCCGATCATCAGGCAAGTCCACCAAAGTCCACACTTTGTTCTTATATATGGATCCTATCTCAGATTTCATGGCCTCAAGCCATTTATCAGAATCTGGGCTCATCATAGCTTCTTCATAGTTCGTAGGTTTGCCATGGTCTAATAACATGACTTCCAGGACAGGATTACCATACCATTCTGGTGCGGAACATGCTCTATTTGACCTACGAGGTCCAGTAGTAACTTGATCTGAAGTTTCATGATCATTATCATTAGCTTCCTCTCTAGTTGGTGTAGGCATCATGGGAACGGTTTTATGTGATGAGCTACTTTCCAATTCGAGAGATGGTATGATTACCTCATCAAGTTCTACTTTCCTCCCACTCATTTCTTTCGAGATAAACTCCTTCTCGGCAACAAAAATATTGCCTACGGATCTATGATAGAAGTTGTACCCAACAGTTTCTTTTAGGTATCCTATGAAGACGCACTTCTCCGATTCGGGTTCGAGCTTATCAGGCTGAAGCTTTTTCACATAAGCATCGCAACCCCAAACTTTAAGAAACGACAACTTAGGTTTCTTGCCAAACCATAGTTCATACGGTGTCGTCTGAACGGATTTAGATGGTGCCCTATTTAACGTGAATGCAGCTGTCTCTAATGCATAACCCCAAAATGATAGTGGTAAATCGGTAAGAGACATCATAGATCACACCATATCTAATAAAGTATGGTTACGATGTTCGGACACACCAATACAATGTGGTGTTCCAGGTGGCATGAGTTGTGAAACTATTCCACATTGTTTTAAATGAAGGCCAAACTCGTAACTCAAATATTACCTCCACGATCAGATCATAGAAACTTTATTTTCTTGTTACGATGATTCTCCACTTCACTCTGAAATTATTTGAACTTTTCAAATGTTTCAAACTTGTGTATTATCAAGTAGATGTACCCACATCTGCTCAAATCATCTGTGAAGGTCAGAAAATAACGATACCTGCCGCGAGCCTCTACACTCATCGGACCGCATACATCGGTATGTATTATTTCCAATAAGTCAGTGGCTCGCTCCATTGTTCTAGAGAACGGAGTTTTAGTCATCTTGCCCATGAGGCATGGTTCGCAAGCATCAAATGATTCATAATCAAGTGATTCCAAAAGCCCATCCGCATAGAGTTTCTTCATGCGTTTTACACCAATATGACCTAAACGGCAGTGCCACAAATATGTTGCACTATCATCATCAACTTTGCATCTTTTGGCATAAATATTATGAATATGTGTATCACCACGATCGAGATTCAACAAACCATTCACATTGGGTGTATGACCATAGAATGTTTTATCCATATAAACAGAACAACCACTAGTGCGCGTCGGTCCTAAACAAACAGTTTTTTACCCCTTTCCGCGACGGCATTTGGAACCGTCGCCAAGTGAGTGTGGGTGATAGGGGGGTCCTTCCCACACGACCCAGAAACCGTCGGGGATAGGGAGCCTTGATGCATACATTTGTCCCTATATAACCATTTCCGATATCTCGAATATCCCAAATGCTTCATCCTTGCTACTCGTTTGTGCTCGCATTGCCATCACAGTCAGAGTTTTGTGGTTCTGCCTAAAACCAGGCAGATTCTCGGCACGGGAGCTTTCCAGGCAGATTCTAGGCTCGGGAGATTTACGATGCCTGGCACATCACAAACAGTTCATGATTATAAACCGTGTACGATAGGTAGACAATCACACACATTTAGTTTTCCCGCACCGTATGTGATAGTGTCTGACATCACACACGCTTTGCGAACGGCAACTGTGTGCATGCTTGCACATGTTTCCTCTCTGTGAACCGTCTCGGATTATGGTGTATATCGCAAACGTTTGTGTTTTACCAACCGTGTGTGCCGTAATGACATGCACAATGTAATTTTGCCCTAATTTAATTGCTGCTATTTAAAATTGTACCTAATTTAAACTTGAAAGTAGGCTATAGCTTTATTCATATCCATCATGTTCAAACAACCAATGCATTATTCGATTCACGGGTACATATGTTTAAGAATTACAGAAGCACCAAATAAAGAATGATGTGCCAGGGTTCTATACTTGTACTATTACAGATGGTAAAGAAAGAGGCGAAAAACATTCCAGTTGCTGAACAAGGTGAAGCGGAATGGCCCTATTGTGCTCTCCTGGATGCAGAAGGCATGCAGGACTCTAGTCCAACCCCTTGTGATGGCCGGCCGCCAATCATGTAGTTTGAGAGGTAATCTTGAGTAAACTGCTTCAGGATCCACTACAAAAGAAAATAGATTCAGATATTGTCATCTAACACAACTCATTACGGGTAGTAAAAAGAAGGCTACAAGGTTCTTACTTACCATCCTGCAGTTCACTGTTGTCTTGCATAAAGTGTAAACAAATAGTTCGATTGACATCTTTTGACCCATTTTAGTAAGAATCTTTATCAGTTTCCTCACTTGATGTTGGTTCATGAATATCTCATTGCCCCATGCGCAGAAAGGGTCGGAGTGTGGATCTTTGGCAATGATATATGTACCTAAAAGCACCAAGTTAATATTAGAAGCTAAATAACAATTGAAAAATGATGTAGTACAACATTCCTTCCATCCCATTATATAAGATTTTATTACATGTATATCTAGACATCATCAGAACATTAAGGTAACACTCTTCCTTGTTGCTATGTAGCCTGGGATTCCAGATTTAGTCATTCAGTACAATGCATGTTGCTAAACAACAACTGAAAAACGAAAAGGCATGTTAACTGCAATATCCTTAACATCAACCAAATATCGTAATTCATAGTGGTATTGTTGAATCTGTTATTGATGAAATTGAACTGCACAGCAAATAGTTGCACATATAGAGCATCACATTGTGAAGAACTGAAATAAACAAGTCATAAGGACATCTCTAGGCGATCCTTAAAAAGTTAAAGGACTAAAACCCTTAGTGGATATATATATAATCCAGCAATTTTTGGCCTTTTCTAGTCGATCCCCTAAACTTAAGGTTGTAAACTTCAATTTGATCAAGTTCAAAGCAGGTTCAACTGAAAGTAGCATGCATCCAAACATAAACATAGATAGTTTTGCATAACCAAACATAAAACATAAATTTAAACTAAGCTAAACTACTTTCGGTCGAAGTAGAGGTCGAGCCAATCCTTCGTCATCATGTACGGTGTGCCGCGAGCCGGGTCCGGGCCAGTACCGTCGTCGGGGTCGTTGGGGAAGGCACTCCTCCACTCATCGACGTTGATCTCCTCATCCTGGGGGCCCACCTCGACGCCCTCCGCGCCATCGTCACCGCCGCCTTCGACCTCGTCATCAGAGGAGAGCGCGATAACCTCGTAGCCCTCCGCGCCGCCATCCTCGCCGCCTTCGACCTCGTCATCAGAGGAGAACGCGATAACCTTGCCGCCCTCCACGCCGGCAAAGATCTCCTGCTCCACCTCCACGAGCTCCGGGTGCTGCCGGCGGAGCTCTTGCATGTAGGCCTCGTCGGCGGCCTCGGCCTTGAGACGCTGCCACGCCTCGCGGTCCTCCCGCGCCATAGCCAAGGTCACCACCCCTGGCTCCGGCGGAACGAGGTGGACCGGACGTGTGCCGAAGGGGAAATTGAGCCTAGCCGCCGCGCCGTGGTAGCGGACCTGCCAGCGGTCGTACTCCAAGGCCGCGAGCTCGGCCGTGTGGAAGCTACCGAGCCACCGGCGGGTGTGGGTCTCTCGATCTGTAATCTCGGCGACCCACGTCTCCCATCGCCGCTGCCGGACCCCAAGGTAGGACTTCGTCGGCTACCGGGTTCGGGGAGGATGGGGAAGTCCTCGAACCGGCATAGGGGCGCGGCGGCGGGTGGATCAGGGGACCGGCGACGGCGGATCGGGCCCGCGGAGGACGACGGAGACACCTGGCGGCCACCTCGCCAACGTCGGGCGAAAAGGCCGCGATAAACCTCTTTTTGGCCATTCTCTACTTGAGCTCCCCGGCACACATGCAGAGGTTGAGGATGGAGGTGCCGGCGATGGCGGCGACCTACCAATGGTTTCGAGGGTTGTGTGTGTCTGTGTGAGCGGAGGTTGTGTTTGAGGAAATACTGTGGCAACTGAAAATTTTACTAGGCGGGAGTAACAAGGCGGGGCTACTGAAAATTTGGATCAAGGGGGGGCAGATATTTTTGAGATTGCGAGGGATGCAGAGGCGGGAGTAAAATGCCGGGGCTACTGAAAATTTGAAGGGACTGAAGCAGAGAGGGATGCAGAGGCGGGAGTTTTGGGGGAGCGAGCTAGTGTGCTTGACACGCCGACTGTGGACTGTAGCCGACGCACCTTCTCGTGTAAGCCATAGGCGTACTATACACCGACGGTGCTGCAAGATTTTTTGTACTACATCTCACACGGTTGGTGAGAATAAACTGTGTGGGATCTACTTGATTTGAATTACAAAATGGGGTCACGGCGGCAATGGACGGTGTTTGAATTGCTAGACCTTTTATCTGCAGTGAACATGCAACTATATGTGTGTCATAAAAGAATTGGAATTATTCAGGTTCGTTTGGACATTTCATACATTAAACTGGTTTTCTAGCCATTTCAGGTGCACAATTCAAAATTAAACTACATGCACATGCTCCGGTGCATACAAATTGGTTGAAAAATGAAATCTGTGTCCTTCAGTGCATGCTTAGGTCCCATGGAAGAAATGGGAATGAATTTTTCGGTGTTCGTTTGGCCTTTTTTTATACATTAACTGGGTTTTCAAGGCATTTTATGTGCATAATTCAAATTTGAACTACAAGCACATGCTCTAATGCACTAAAGTTGGTTGAAAAATCACATGTGTGTCCTTGGGTGAATTTCTAGGTCACATACAAGAGATGGGAATGAATTTCAAACTCCAGGGCACTGTTGATTGCCGGCAAAACGTTGAGATACCTTGTTTTTAAATTTTAGTAAATCCAAAACTTGTCTGAAATTCATGAAACTTGGCATGCTATCATGGAGTGGCATCAACATGCCGTGGTGAAAATTTTGTCCCATTTGGGGCAGGTTTGGGTGTAAGCTTCTCACAAACCAGAGCTTCTCACAACAAGCATGATGGTTTCGATAGGGAACGTACCACCTTTGGGGACGAGACGATATCTGTTGCCTCTTATTGCTTTCAAAAAATTTCTAGTGTCAACATAGAACAACAGGAGTGTTGTGTTCAATCTTAGAATTTTTTGGGGTTCGTTTGGCCTTTTTTATACATTAACTGGGTTTTCTAGGCATTTTATGTGCATAATTCAAATTTGAACTACAAGCACATGCCACAATGCACCAAAGTTGGTTGAAAAATCACATGTGTGTCCTTGGGTGAATTTATAGGTCCCATGCAAGAGATGGGAATGAATTTCAAACACCAGGGCACTGTTGATTGCCGGCAAAATGTTGAGATGCCTGGTTTTTAAATTCTAGTAAAGCCAAAACTCATCTGAAATTCATGAAACTTGGCAGGCTATCATGGAGCAGCATCAACATGCCGTGGTGAAAATTTTGTCCCATTTGGGCCAGGTTTGGGTATAAGCTTCTCACAAATTAGAGCTTCTCAGAACAAGGATGATGGTTTCGAGAGGGAATATACCACCTTTGGGGACGAGACGATATCCGTTGCCTCTTTTTGCTTTCAAAAATTTTCTAGTGTCAACATAGAACAACAGGAGTGTTGTGTTCAATCTTGGAATTTTCCGGGGTTCGTTTGGCCTTTTTTATACATTAACTAGGTTTTCTAGGCATTTTATGTGCATAATTCAAATTTAAACTACAATCACATGCTCCAATTAATGCACCAAAGTTGGTTGAAAAATCACATGTGTGTCCTTGGGTGAATTTCTAGGTCCCATGCAAGAGATGGGAATGAAATTCAAACACCACGGCACTGTTGATTGCCGACAAAACGTTGAGATGCCTGGTTTTTAAATTCTAGTAAATCCAAAACTCATCTGAAATTCATGAAACCTGGCATGCTATCATGGAGCGGCATCAACATGCCGTGGTGAAAATTTTGTCCCATTTGGGGAAGGTTCGGGTATAAGCTTCTCACAAACCAGAGCTTCTCACAACAAGCATGATGGTTTCGATAGGGAACGTACCACCTTTGGTGACGGGACGATATCCGTTGCCTCTTATTGCTTTCAAAAAAATTCTAGTGTCAACATAGAACAACAGGAGTGTTGTGTCAATTTTGGTGATTTTTCGGGGTTCGTTTGGACATTTTTATGCATTAACTGGGTTTTCTAGGCATTTTATGTGTATAATTCAAATTTGAACTACTAGCACATGCTCCAATGCACTATGGTTGGTTGAAAAATCTAATATGTGTCCTTGGGTGAATTTCTAGGTCCCATGCAAGAGATGGGAATGAAATTCAAACACCAGGGCACTGTTGATTGCCGACAAAACATTGAGATGCCTGATTTTTAAATTCTAGTAAATCCAAAACTCATCTGAAATTCATGAAACTTGGCATGCTATCATGGAGCAGCATCAACATGCCGTGTTAAAAAAATTGTCCCATTTGGAGCAGGTTCGGGTATATGCTTCTCACAAACCAGAGCTTCTCACAACAAGCATGATGGTTTTGGTAGGGAACGTCCCACCTTTGGGGACAAAACAATATCCATTGCCTCTTATTGCTTTCAAAAAATTTCTCATGTCAACATAGAACCACAGGAGTGTTGTGTCAATTTTTGGGATTTTTCGGGGTTCGTTTGGATATTTTTATGCATTAGCTGAGTTTTCAATGCATTTATGTGCATAATTCAAATTTGAACTACATGCACGTGCTCCAGTGCATATAAATTGGTTGAAAAATCAAATATGTGTCCTTGGGTGCATGCTTAGGTCCCATGCAAGAAATGGGAATGAATTTCAAACACCAGGGCACCGTTGATTGCTGGCAAAACATTGAGATGCCTCGTTTTTAAATTCTAGTAAATCCAAAACTCGTCTGAAATTCATGAAACTTGGCATGCTTTCATGGAGCGGCATCAACATGCCGTCGTAAAATATTTGTCCCGTTTGGGCCAGGTTTGGGTATATGCTTCTCACAAACCAGAGCTTCTCACAACAAGCATGAGGGTTTCGGTAGGGAACGTCCCACCTTTGGGGACGAAACGATATCCACTACCTCTTAGTGCTTCCAAAAATTTTCTCGTGTCAACATAGAACAACAGGAGTGTTGTGTCAATTTTTTTGATTTTTCAGGGTTCTTTTGGACATTTTTATGCATTAACTAAGTTTTCAATGCATTTATGTGCATAATCCAAATTTGAACTACATGCACATGCTCCAGTGCATATAAATTTGTTGAAAAACCAAATCTATGTCCTTGGGTGCATGCTTAGGTCCCATGCAATAAATGGGAATGAATTTCAAACACCAGGGCACCGTTGATTGCCCACAAAACATTGAGATGCCTGGTTTTTAAATTCTAGTAAATCCAAAACTCGTCTGAAATTCATGAAACTTGGCATGCTATCATGGAATGGCGCCCGACATGATGTGGTATTTTTCGTGTCCATTTTGAGAGAAGGCGCACTCGAATAATGACAACCAACAAAGGAATTTCGAAAAATAGCTGCCACTTAATATCTCAAACGTTTGTATAATTCAAAACGTGTGCGTTCTGTTAACCATTCACGTGACGCCACGTGTCTTGGTTTTAATGGGTGTAGGAGGTGCCATGCGGACAGCTGCTTGACATTGACTGAACGGGAGGCGTGCGAGCGCAGTCCGGTGCGCAGGCTGACCGAGAGGCGTGCAAGCTGTCCTCCATTGCACAGGCTCACCGGGAAGCGTGCGAGCTTTACGCTGCGCAGGCTCACTGGAAAGCGAGCCCTTTGACTTCCATGGACGCCCGCCTTCCTCTCCATTAATGGCGCCCGAGCCGCTGTTTAATACGGGCGGCCTTACTGTTCGCCTCCCATTCCCCTCCCCCCTGCAGACCTCCACCGCCTTGGCGCAGAATGATCATCTGCCACTAGTCTTCAAGTTTGGTGAAGTCGACTCCGAGCCGGAGGAGATAGAAAATAAGGAGGAATGGGGCCTCATGGACATGGCCCGGAACGAGATGGCCGCGGCGGTTGCTGCACCCGCTGCCATCCCAGCTCCCATCCACGCGTCCGCGCCAGCGACCATCGCTGTAGCATTGACGGGCTGGTCGCCGAGCACTATCGTAGAGCTAGAAGCCGCGGGCGTCAGCGAGGTCTCCGCGGACCCGCGCGAGCTCGTGTACATGCCGGCGCCAGCGCCCGTGCCCATGCCCGTGCGCGCCCCTCCACCCACCGTGCCGCCGGCCCCCGTACGTTTGGCTGCATCCGCCGCGCCCGTGCGCGCCCCTCCACCCACCATGGCGCCGGTCCCTGTGCGTTTGGCTGCACCCACTGCGCTCGTGCCCGTGCCCGCCCCCCCCCCCCCTCAGCGGCATGGGACGCTGCCGTCGACCGCTACCTCTCCGCAGCGCCAGTTGCCGTCCTCCCGCGCCCCGCCCGTCGATCACGCGACGACATGATGTTTGATTTACAAGTGAAGAACATTTTGTGCTACCTTGAAGACTTCAACAACGGCGTCCTGGAGGACGACAACGACAGCGCGGCACGCTGCCTCCGCCGCCGCCGGAAATAGTTTTTTTTGGGGTTTAATACTGTATCTCGAATTCTCGATCATATGAATATAAATTCGCAGTGTGACTGAATGAAAGATATGGTTTGAATGACTTGCGTTTTTCTCTCTTAATGTACAGACTTATCAAACGATTTTCTTTTGAAAAAACATCAACGGTTTTTAAATATAAAACACTCATCGCAAACATTTTAGTTAGAACACCCGTATGCAAACCGACAGCTTCCCCAGGAAGCAAAGGGAAAATGTGCCGAGCAGGATTTCTGCATCCCTTCAACGCAAACGGTTGTTTTGCATGACCCGTGTGCAACCACGTACAAACAATTGGGTAAGATTTGCATATCTGTCATTTTGGGTATGTTGCCATTTCTCAAACTGGAAAGATTGACATTTGTTTATCTAGTAACATTGCCATTTGTCAACCTTGTAACACTGCGATTTGTCAAAATATGCAGCTACAAATCACTAGCACTATCTAATTTTGGCAATTAAAATCACTAGCACTGTTCATATGGACGCCACTAGCAGGCGTGAGTTAATGGACACATATGCAAATGTACCATTGATTACATACAACAAGTCATCAGCCCACAATAACAACGAGGATACACGTTGGATTATAGATCATTTCCAACAAAACATTCTAGTAAAAAAATTCTCACACAACAAATAACAAAGCGATGAAATAAACTTCAGCTCAACCACTCGTCGGCGTTGGAAACACTTGCTTTGAACCAGAAGTGATTCTCTGGGAAGGGCCAGCTACTATCAATCTCGAGACCAACGCAGGACTGATCATCCAGGCTGAAGCGGCCTATGTCAGGACCCATATTGGGACGGTAGGGAAGCATAGCAATGTCCGAGGTATAGATACATTTGCTTCTCATAAATGGTAGTAACATTGTGTCAACAACAGCTGGATCGCCTTCCACCATCATTGGATAGTTTTGTCCAACGAAGAGCGAGTTTCCTCCAAGACTTTCAATACTGAACCAGGGAGAAGGTGTTGGCGCTAGTACACTAGTATCCATCCCAAATACCCTACAACGGATGTTGGAATAGGTCCGGAGAGTGCGACCATGCGAGACAACACCTGCTTCCTTAGTAACATCAGCAGTGCCCTATATACGGACAAGAAGAGGTGATCCATCGGAATAAGTTGCCGGGCGCCACTGAGTATATGGGTCCTGCTCGTCCTCATGCTCGTGAACATCAGCATCGTCATCTCCCCCTTGGTTATAAAAATTTTCAAGTACAGGTGGTGGAATGTTCACAGGACCTTGGAAACACAAGAAGGTTAATTAGTGAAGGGAAACTAGCTAACCCGCATGCATGTGGATGAAACAATTATAATTACGGTGGAAGACAAACGTACCGAAAGCATCAGGATTCCATGCAAAAACAGTGCCACGAGTGGTGGCAGCAAACACAAGACCCTCGTATTGAATTGCATCACAGTACTCATCTGTGTACATAAATTGATTTTTGAGCAACATCCATCGAGGCGTGGAAGTAAGGACGGCAACAAGCTTGTTGAAGATAGAAACAACTTCATAGTTCGTGTAATCCCAAGAGCGGTTGGGAACTCGACAAATTGCTATCTTCCGTAGACGACAGTCACCATGATCGTATTTGAACTCATGTAGAATACCGGTGTACTCAACCTCTAGGCAGTCGTCTGAGATTTTTGGAAGTGGAACCCGGTGACGAGTGTACACATTCACAAGTTCCCACTTGCAGTTGTACCCAATATAAACAACCCAATCTCCATTTGCGCCTACCCAAGCCTTGCCCTCAAGCGATGGCATCTTAACATCATACGTATCATTATCAAGCAGCATCAACTTGCACAAGGCGAGGCTTCCCTCGTCCCCGCGCCAGTCAGCAGGGTCACGGCAAAGAAGATAGGGGAGATCAAACCGCTCCTGGACCCTTGGGTTCCTTGTAATGATGTTATTAGTTGAGTCAAGAATGGTCTTGAACGAACCTGCCATGCTAGCCGAGGTGATGACGTCGCACCGATCAATGAGTTCCTCCACCACGTCATCTTTTAGATCGGGGCAAGAATAACGGGGTCGTTTCCGGCCTGTTCCCTCCATGGAGAAGATGATCGAACAATGGCAGAAGGAAGGGTGAAGGCAAGTGGAGGGAGGAAGAGCGTGCGACAACAGTTCCAGATCAAGAGGGAAAGGCGAAGAGGCGGTGGACGGTTGCCACGGTACACGAAGAGGCACCTAGGGGAGCGAACGGTTGCCACAGAGGTCACACACTGACGACAAGGGCCGAGTGAACCGCATGCGTATATCGCACACACCTTGATCTGGCTGACCGTTTCTTTTGTGTTGCCTAATCACAAACAGTTCATCCGAGTGAACCATATGTTGTATATTGCACACACCTTCATCTGGCTGCCCGTTTCTTTTGTGTTGCCTAATCACAAACAGTTCATCCGAGTGAACCGTATGCTATGTATCCCACACGCCTTCATCTGGCTGCCCATTTCTTTTGTTCCTCCTCATCGCAAACAGTTAATTAAACTGAACCGTATGCCCTTCATCGCACACGCAACTAAAACCTAAACTGTGTTTGATGCATCCGTCATCGCAAACGTTTTATAAATTTCTGACGGTTTTCATACAACACCGTTTGCGATTATGGCATCGCACATAGTTTCTTGAAGGGTCTCTAATTGTAGTGTCGCGTTAGCAGCATCCTGCAGTAGTGAACAATTATTCTCTGAGTTAAATGAATAACCATATTGCAATAAACATGATCTAATAATATTAATGCTCAATGCAAACACCAAATAACATTTATTGAGGTTCAATTCTAATCCCGAAGGTAGAGGGAGTGTGCGATGGTGATCGTATCAACCTTGGAATCACTTCCAACACACATCGTCACCTCGTCCTTAACTAGTCTTAGTTTATTTTGCAAGTCCTGTTTCGAGTTACTACTCTTAGCAACTGAACCAGTATCAAATACCGAGGGGTTCCTATAAACACTACTAAAGTACACATCAATAACATGTATATCAAATATACCTTTGTTCACTTTGCCATCCTTCTTATCCGCCAAGTATCTAGGGCAATTCCACTTCGAGTGACCATTTCCTTTGTCGTAGAAGCACTCAGTTTTAGGCTTGGATCTAGCTTTGGGCTTCTTCATGGGAGTGGCAACTTTCTTGCCATTCTTTTTGAAGTTTCCCTTTCTTTCCCTTGCCCTTTTTCTTGAAACTAGTGGTCTTGTTAACCATCAACACTTGATGCTATTTCTTGATTTCTACCATCGCTGATTTTAGCATCGTGAAGATCTTGGGAATCATTTTCGTCATCCCTTGCATATTATACTTCATCACGAAGTTCTAGTAACTTGGTGATAGTGACTAGAGAACTCTGTCAATCACTATCTTATCTGGAAGATTAACTCCCACTTGATTCAAGCGATTATAGTACCCAGACGTTCTAAGCACATGCTCACTAGCTGAGCTATTCTCCTCCATCTTGTAGGCAAAGTACTTGTCAGAGGTCTCATACCTCTTAACATGGGCATCAATCTGAAATGTCATTTTCAGCTTCTTGGAACATCTCATATGCTCCATGGCGTTCAAAACATTTTTGAAGTCCCGGTTCTAAGCCGTAAAGCATGGTGAACTAAACTATCAAGTAGTCATCATACCGAGCTTGCAAAATGTTCATAACGTCTGCATCTGCTCCTGCAACAGGTTCGTCACCTAGTGGTGCATCAAGAACATAATTCTTTTGTGCAGCAATGAGGATAATCCTCAGATCATGGACCCAGTCCGCATCATTGCTACTATCACCTTTCAACTTAGTTTTCTCTAGGAACATATCAAAAATAAAACAGGGGAGCTATACGCGAGCTATTGATCTATATATCGGCATCCTGGGAACGGGGGTACCCAGACTTGCCTGCCTGCAGCCCACGGCGTGGCTCCGTTGACGGCCCGGTACGGCCCAGCTTCGGCAACAACAGCCCAAGACCCTCGCGAGGGGCCAAGCCTCGCGAGGCGGACGACACCAAGACCTCCCTGGGGGCGGTCTCACTAGGCTAACTCTCGAGGATCAGAGATATCAATGCAAGGTGCACCTTATGAAGTTCATATGACGTGAGCCATGAAGACCAAGGCTAGGCGGGCGCCAGCGGGCGCAGTGTACCAGTTTCCTCTTTGGTGCTAAGGAGGCAAGCACAGGCGCGGGGTCCCGAGGAATCAAGCAAAGGTTTCCATATCGGTGCAACAAGACCAAGACCGCCAGGACGGCAGGACGGAGGTCATCGCGGAGCCCACTGCAGCGTCACCACCAGAGGCTTTTGCAGGCGACGACCACTTTTGTCAGGATAGCTTGTACTAGTTGTCTCCCTTCGAAATTGGCCGTTGTGGGATCCCTTCCTGCCTACATTTGGGAAGAGGACCAACGCCACTATAAATAGGACTTAGCCACCACCATAGAGGGGGGCGGATCATTCAGATCATCCTCTCATCCACCAGCTCATCGAGCCCAAGAACACCTCACCTCCTGAGGTTGTTCGTCCACTATACTAGTTCATCCTCAGCCCCTCGAGGCAATCCACCACAAAGCTGGAGTAGGGTATTACACCACCGGGTGGCCTGAACCAGGATAAACTGCTGTGTCTCTTGTTCGTTGGGTTCGAGTAGCTAGGCCGCGGGTTTGGGGAGCGGGCAGCCTGGGGAGGACGAGTTCTCCGCACGCACCCCAGAGTCGAACCTCTCAAGGGTCTGGGGAACCCTGAATCTGACATTTGGCACGCCAGGTAGGGGGGCTACGCTCAGGTCACGCCTAGCGTACGCCACCCTGCCAGGTCCCTCGGACCTGGTCTTCGCGCGCCCCTCCCGAGCGGGACCTCAGCGAGGAAAGGTATGGAGGCCTGTTCGTACGTCAAGGGGGACTCCTGAGCATCGCGACTCAGGAGCCTAACTGGTCACGTAGCCCCTCACCCCTTTGTCTCGTCCTGGTGATCCGGATGACCCAACGATGGCTGAGGTATGCGCGGGGCCGGGCCCTACCAACATTGAATGCTAAGGCCTACTCTCGCATCTCCTCCCCGAGGGCTGTTTGTACTTCAAGGGAGACTCCTGAGCATCGCGACCTAGGAGCCTAACTGGTCACGTGGCCCCTCTCCCTGGTCTCGTCCTGGATATCCGGACGACCCAGCGGCGGCTGAGGTATGCGCGCGGTCGGGCCTTGCCGACGCAGAACATTGAAGCAAACGGGAAGGAAGTCGCAAAATCCTAGCAAATTATTACGAGACATATTGTTTCTTAAAAGTGCAGAACACATAAGTTCTTACGCCTCCACGAGGCACGATACATGTTGCAGGAAATAAAAGGGAGGGGAGCACCACTAGCGAGCCTCTTCTTCAGCCTTGGGCGCTACTATCGCCCGCAAGGAGTGCCCCGTCGTCGACCACGTCGTCGTCGCCTGTGCCATCAGCCGCGACCGTAGGGTTGGCGGCGCCATCAGCCGCGAGCATGGGGTCGACGGCGAGGAACTTCCCCAGCAGGGCCTCCACCTGGTCCTTCATGGCTTCGGTAGCAGCGGTGCAGCGCTCCAGGTCCACAGGCTCAAGCAAGGCTACAAAGTCGGAGCCGGGGTCGCGAAGATGGAGGTGGCTAAAGACGCGCGTCACGGCTGAGGCGGAGAGCGCGCGGGCTTCTCCTTCCACCATGGGGCCGACCCCAATGACAACGCCCTCGAGCACTGTAACCAGCTGGGGGAGCAGGTTGGCGGGGCCTTCCTCAGCAGTCACCAATGGCTCCTTCAACCCCCTCCCATAGAGATCCCGGAGTGCCTTGCGGGACCTCTGCTCAAGAGAATCAAAGGCGGCACGATCTTTGGCAAGAACTTTCGCCTTGGCCTCCAGCCGGGCCTTCTCCGCCTCCGCCACGTCCTTCAGCTTCTCCAGGCGGCCGCACTCTATGGCCTGCATCCGCGCCGCTTGCTCCAGCTCGGCATCACGATCGGCGACTGCGGCTTCCCGGGCCTTCATCTTCTCCTCCCATGCCTCGCGCAGACGAGCCTTGGCGGCCCGCTCGTTGCGCAGGGTCTCCAGCTCGGCCTCCGCCACCCGACAGCGCTCCTCGGAAGCCTCAGCATCTTTCAACGCCATGTCGTGGGCGGACGCGGCCAGGCCGGCAGCCTGATTACCCTCCTCGGCGGCCGCTACGGCCTGGCTCCATGCCACCCTGACGGACGCGTTGGATCGCAGGCATCCTGAGACCAGCTCCAGGCGCCCCGACGGCAGGCGACAGTCGGCGCCTTGAAGGTCGTCGCGAAGCTGGTTCAGCGTAGAAAGGGCCTCCTCCAGAGCACCAGGCGAAGCAGGAGGATCACGGCCCAGCAGCGTGATGGAAGGGGGAGGAGACAACACCGGTGCCAGGACCGGCAAGGTAGCAGCAGCAGAGGGGGCCGGGGGCTCCCGAGCCTTTGGAACCTCTGCAGGCGAGCTGAGGGCGGGCGTCTCCGGAGCCGGCTTAGCTACAGAGACCGCCTTCTCCTGAGGCCGAGCCTCCGTGTCTCGTGAGGATGATCCAGCCATGGAAGCGCGCAGGCCAGCACCATCTTGTTTACCAAAGACGGCGTGGCCACGGCAAGCTGCTGGGTCTCGGTGGTCACAGCCGTCTCCTTCTTCTTATTCACCACCGGCATTGGCCTAGCCGTACAAGAGGAAGGCATCAAGATACTACGACAAGAACAGGGAACAAAGATCAAGGCGGAGCACTTACTGGTCCACGGCGGCGTAATCCCTCACCCTCTTCTAAAGCACCATGCCCGCAGGATTCGCGGGCTGGGGCACTAGCGCGCGGGCCCCAGGGGCAGACGAGGGCATGGCCCCTGGGTCTGCAGTGGTGCCGGCCGGCGACGAGGTGGAGGCATCGCCTCGAGGGATCAGCGTCGATCTGTTCTTCTTCGGGACCCCTGACTTCAGCTTCTTCACAGGGGCGCCCTTGGACCTCGTGGTGACCCCGGCGGGGCGCGGCGACTCCCTGATCGGGTATTCGCTGGCGACGTCATCGTCAGGAAGGGTGCGGAGGAGATCGGTCTGGCGCGGAGGAGAGGTCTCCCCGCCCCCTCCAGGGTCGCCTCTGAGTCTGACCTCTCCTCCTGGCCGGACTCGCTAGAGGACACTATCACCAAGGAGCCCGGGGGCCGGGAGGGAGCCAGAGGTACGAGCCCGAGCTCGTCGAAGACAGGCATGGCGGCGGCGATCTTTTCCCCATCCGGGCGGCGGTACAGCGGAAGATGGGAGTCCGGGGGGCAGCCCTGGTCCTTCCCGAGCAGGGTGCGCACAATCTGGTCCAGCTCCTCCTGGGACAAGTCATCCGGGTGCAGCTGGAGGTCATCTCATGTGCCCTTGAAATTCCACAGGGGGCGCAAGTGCGCCTGGAGCGGAGCCAGGTGCTGCGTCAGGAATTCCTTGATGATCATGGCCCCGTCAGCTTCTCCGCCTTCGGGTCGTCGGTCTTCAGGTCTGCCGCCATCCTCTCCAGCAACGGCTCCACCCTGGGATCGGTGAGCTTCTCGTGAGTCCATCCTTCCTGGGGCATCGACTGCGAGGTCGGCAGCGCCAACCGGGGGTGGGTGCGCTTGGCGTCCATGAAGATCCACCTGTTCCTAAAGACCTCCACCTTCTTCTCGGCCCGCGAGATCGCTTTGCTGCCGTTCGCCGCGACGAAGTTGGCGCACCCTGAGCACTGGGTGCCGTTGACCCGGAGGTAGAAGAGGTGGCGGAGCAGCACCACGGAGGGCATCACCCCCAGGAACGCCTCGCAGTAAAAGGCAAAGATTGATAGGAGGAGGACGGAGTTGGGATGAAGATGAAGGGCGTGGAGCTTGTAATGGCGAAGAATGGCATAAAATAAGCCGGAGAAGGGGGGAACCAGCCCTGCGAAGACGTTGTGCTGGAAGAAGGGGTAGGAGGTGCCGCTCAAGGTTTTCGGCTTGGCGGAGCCGGCCTGGAGCGTCGTCTCCCCCCACTCATTGCTGTTGTCGACCGCTAATCGGAGCATGGTGCTGAGGTGCTTTGCCTTGGCGAGGGTGGACGCGCTCAAGGCTGGCTCAAACCAGGAGGCTTGACGCACGGCCGCGGCGGAGGATCCAGCCTTATTGGCGGCCATCGGTCGCTGATTTGGGATGAGATTGACGGATCTGGAGGTTATCCGAGTAGAAGGAAAAGGGGATCTGGAGCACGACGAAGGAAGGGCAATGAAGGCTTCACAGCAGGTGCCAGCCTTTTTATCAGCCAGGATTAGTTGCCGAGGCAGCATGGGAGCGGAGGCATCCACGTCCCATCAATCGCCACGCGTCAACCGAGGCCGCATGCGGTTGGGGCCCGTGGCGCTCCACACTTGCCCTTTGGCTTTGCCCCGAAGCCAAGTTCGAGCGCGCCTTGGGCCCGGGCGCTACTGTCGGCGTCCTGGGAACGGGGGTACCCAGACTTGCCTACCTGCGGCCCACGGCATGGCTCCATCGACGGCCCGGTAAGGGCCAGCTTCGGCAACAATAACCCAAGACCCTCGCGAGGGGCCAAGCCTCGCGAGGCGGACGACACCAAGACCTCCCTGGGGGTGGCCTTGCTACCTCTTGAGCATGCGTTGGTTTTCCCTTGAAGAGGAAAGGATGATGCAGCAAAGTAGCGTAAGTATTTCCCTCATTTTTTGAGAACCAAGGCATCAATCCAGTAGGAGGCCACACGCAAGTCCCTCGTACCTACACAAACAAATAAGAACCTTGCAACCAACGCGATAAAGGGGTTGTCAATCCCTTCATGGCCACTTGCAAAAGTGAGATCTATTAGAGATGATAAGATAATTGTTTTGGTATTTTTATGATAGAGATTGAAAGTAAAGATTGCAAAATAAACGGTGAAAGATATAGCTAGTTGACGGGAGATTAATATGATGGAAAATAGACTCGGGGGCCACGGGTTTCACTAGTGGCTTCTCTCAAGAAAGCATAAGTATTACAGTGGGTGAACGAATTACTGTCGAGCAATTGATAGAATAGTGCATAGTTATGAGAATATCTAGGCATGATCATGTATATAGGCATCACATTCGCGACAAGTAGACCGAAACGATTCTGCATCTACTACTATTACTCCACACATCGACCGCTATCCAGCATGCATCTAGAGTATTAAGTTCATAAGAACATAGTAACGCATTAGGCAAGATGGCATGACGTAGAGGGATAAACTCAAGCAATATGATATAAACCCCATATTTTTATCCTCGATGGCAACAATACAATACGTGTCGTTTCCCCTTCTGTCATTGGGATCGAGCACTGCATGATTGAACCCAAAGCTAAGCACTTCTCCCATTGCAAGAAAGATCAATCTAGTTGGCCAAACCAAACTGATAATTCGAAGAGACTTGCAAAGATATCAAATCATACATAAAAGAATTCAGAGGAGTTTCAAATATTGTTCATAGATAATCTTGATCATAAACCCACAATTCATCGGATCTCGACAAACACACCGCAAAAAGAGTTACATCAAAGAGATCTCCAAGAAGATCCAGGAGAACTTTGTATTGAGATCCAAAGAGAGAGAAGAAGCCATCTAGCTAATAACTGTGGATCCGAAGGTCTGAGGTAAACTACTCACACATCATCGGAGAGGCTATGGTGTTGATGTAGAAGCCCTCCATGATCGATTCCCCCTCCGGCAGAGTGCCGGAAAAGGCCCCAAGATGGGATCTCACAGGTACAGAAGGTTGCGGCAGAGGAAATAGGGTTTCGTGGTGCTCCTGGATGTTTTCGGGGTATATGGATATATATAGGAGGAAGAAGTAGGTCGGTGGAGCCTCGAGGGGCCCACGAGGGTGGGGGCGCGCCCAGGGGGGCAGGCGCGCCTCCCTGCCTCGTGGCCTCCTCGCTTCTTTCTTGACGTCCACTCCAAGTCATTTAGATCATGTTTGTTCCAAAAATCACTCTCCCGAAGGTTTCATTCCGTTTGGATTCCGTTTGATATTTCTTTTCTGCGGAACACTGAAATAGGCAAAAAAACAGCAATTTGCACTGGGCCTTGGTTAGTAGGTTAGTCCCAAAAATAATATAAAAGTGTATAATAAAGCCCATTAAACATCCAAAACAGATAATATAATAGCATGGAACAATCGAAAATTATAGATACGTTGGAGACGTATCAAGCATCCCCAAGCTTAATTCCTGCTCGTCCCGAGTAGGTAAATGATAAAAACAGAATTTTTGATGTGGAATGCTACCTAGCATATTCTTCAATGTAATTTTCTTTATTGTGGCATGAATGTTCAGATCCGAAAGATTCAAGATAAAAGTTTAATATTGACATAAAAATAATAATACTTCAAGCATACTAACTAAGCAATTATGTCTTCTCAAAATACATGGCCAAAGAAAGTTCATCCCTACAAAATCATATAGTTTGGTCATGCTCCATTTTCGTCACACAAGAATGCTCTCATCATGCACAACCCCGATGACAAGCCAAGCAATTGTTTCATACTTTAGTAATCTCAAAGTTTTTTCAACTTTCACGCAATACATGAGCGTGAGCCATGGATATAGCAATATGGGTGGAATAGAATATGATGATGGGGGTTGTGTGGAGAAGACAAAAAAGGAGAAAGTCTCACATTGACGCGGCTAATCAATGGGCTAGGGAGATGCCCATCAATTGATGTGAATGCAAGGAGTAGCGATTGCCATGCAACGGATGCACTAGAGCTATAAATGTATGAAAGCTCAACAAAAGAAACTAAGTGGGTGTGCATCGAATTTGCTTGCTCACGAAGACCTAGGGCATTTGAGGAAGCCCATTGTTGGAATATACAAGCCAAGTTATATAATGAAAATTTCCCACTAGTATATGAAAGTGACAAAACAAGAGACTCTATCATAAAGATCATGGTGCTACTTTGAAGCACAAGTGTGGAAAAGGATAGTAGCATTGTCCCTTTTTATTTCTTTTTTTTGGGCCTTGCTTTTTTTTATTTGGCCTTTCTTCTTTTTTTATTTTGGACAATGCTCTATTAATGATGATCATCACACTTCTATTTATTTACAACTCAATGATTACAACTCGATACTAGAACAAAATATGACTCTATATGAATGCCTCCGGCAGTGTACTGGGATGGGCAACGAATCAAGAGTGAGATGTATGATAAATTATGCATGGTGTCTTTGCCACAAATACGATGTCAACTACATGATCATGCAAGGCAATATGACAATGATGAAGCGTGTCATAATAAACGAAATGGTGGAAAGTTGCATGGCAATATATCTCGGAATGGCTATGGAAATGCCATAATAGGTAGGTATGGTGGCTGTTTTGAGGAAGATATAAGGAGGTTAATGTGTGATAGAGTGTATCATATCACGGGGTTTGGATGCACCGGTGAAGTTTGCACCAACTCTCAAGGTGAGAAAGGGCAATGCACGGTACGGAAGAGGCTAGCAATGATGGAAGGGTGAGAGTGCGTATAATCCATGGACTCAGCATTAGTCATAAAGAACTCACATACTTATTGCAAAAATCTACAACTCATCAAAAACCAAGCACTACGCGCATGCTCCTAGGGGGATAGATTGGTAGGAAAAGACCATCGCTCGTCCCCGACCGCCACTCATAAGGATGACAATCAAAGAACACCTCATGTTTCAAATTTGTTACACAACGGTTGCCACACGTGCATGCTACGGGACTTGCAAACTTCAACACAAGTATTTCTTCAAATTCACAACTACTCAACTAGCACAACTTTAATATCACTATCTCCATATCTCAAAACAATCATCAAGTATCAAACTTCTCTTAGTATTCAATGCACTTATATGAAAGTTTTTATTATATCCATCTTGGATGCCTATCATATTAGGACTAATTTTATAGCCAAAGCAAATTACCATGCTGCTCTAAAGGACTCTCAAAATAATATAAGTGAAGCATGAGAGATCAATAATTTCTATAAAATAAAACCACAACCGTGCTCTAAAAGATATAAGTGAGGCACTAGAGCAAAATTATTTAGCTCAAAAGATATAAGTGAAGCACATAGAGTATTCTAATAAATTCCGATTCATGTGTGTCTCTCCAAAAAGGTGTGTACATCAAGGATGATTATGGTAAAATAAAAAGCAAAGACTCAAATCATACAAGACGCTCCAAGCAAAACACATATCATGTGGTGAATAAAAATATAGCATCAAGTAAAGTTACCGATGGACAAAGACGAAAGAGGGGATGCCTTCCGGGGCATCCCCAAGCTTAGGATTTTGGTTGTCCTTGGATTTTACCTTGGGATGCCTTGGGCATCCCCAAGCTTAGGCTCTTGCCACTCCTTGTTCCATAATCCATCAAATCTTTACCCAAAAACTTGAAAACTTCACAACACAAAACTCAACAGAAAATCTCATGAGCTCCGTTAGCGAAATAAAACAAACCCCCACTTTAAGGTACTGTAATGAACGCATTCTTTATTTATATAGGTGTTAAACCTACTGTATTCCAACTTCTCTATGGTTCATAACCTCCGATACTAGCCATAGATTCATCAAAATAAGCAAACAACACACGAAAAACAGAATCTGTCAAAAACAGAACAGTCTGTAGTAATCTGTATCTAACGCAAACTTATGTAACTCATAAAACTCTACCAAAATAGGACGACCTAGATAATTTGTTTATTGATCTACTGCAATTGGAATCAGCATTTTATCACGTTCTGGTGATTTTTAACAATTGTTTTCGTGAGCAGAAAGTTTCTGACTTTTTCAGCAAGATCAAATAACTATCATCCAAGAAGATCCTATAGGTTTTACGTGGCACAAACACTAATTGAAACATAAAACTGTTGTGGAACGTAGTAATTTTAAAAAAAATCCTACGCACATGCAAGATCATGGTGATGCATAGCAATGAGAGAGGAGAGTGTTTGTCCACGTACCCTCGTAGACCGACAGCGGAAGCGTTAGCACAACGCGGTTGATGTAGTCGTACGTCTTCACGATCCGACCGATCAAGTACCGAACGCACGGCACCTCCGAGTTCAGCACACGTTCAGCCCGATGACGTCCCTCGAACTCCGATCCAGCCGAGTGTTGAGGGAGAGTTTCGTCAGCACGACGGTGTGGTGACGATAATGATGTTCTACCGACGCAGGGCTTCACCTAAGCACCGCTACAGTATTATCGAGGTGGACTATGGTGGAGGGGGGCACCGCACACGGCTAAAAGATCAATTGATCAATTGTTGTGTCTAGGGTGCCCCCCTGCCCCCGTATATAAAGGAGCAAGGGAGGAGGTGCGGCCGGCCAGGAGGGGGCGCGCCAGGAGGAGTCCTACTCCCACCGGGAGTAGGACTCCCTCCCTATTCCTTGTTGGATTAGGAGAAGAGGGGGAAAGAGGTGGAGGAGAAGAAGGAAAGGGGGGGGGCGCCCCCTCTCCTTGTCCTATTCGGACTAGGGGGGAGGGGCGCGCGGCCCTTGCCCTGGCCGCCTCTCCTCTTTTCCACTAAGGCCCACTATGGCCCATTAACCCCCGGGGGGTTCCGGTAACCCCTCCGGTACTCCGGTAAAATCCCGATTTCACCCGGAACACTTCCGATATCCAAATATAGGCTTCCAATATATCAATCTTCATGTATCGACCATTTCAAGACTCCTCGTCATGTCCGTGGTCACATCCGGGACTCTGAACAACCTTCGGTACATCAAAACATATAAACTCATAATATAACTGCCATCGAAACGTTAAGCATGCGGACCCTACGGGTTCGAGAACTATGTAGACATGACCGAGACACGTCTCCGGTCAATAACCAATAGCGGAACCTGGATGCTCATATTGGCTCCCACATATTCTACGAAGATCTTTATCGGTCAGACCGCATAACAACATACGTTGTTCCCTTTGTCATCGGTATGTTACTTGCCCGAGATTCGATCGTCGGTATCTCAATACCTAGTTCAATCTCGTTACCGGCAAGTCTCTTTACTCGTTCCGTAATACATCATCCCGCAACTAACTCATTAGTTACAATGCTTGCAAGGCTTATAGTGATGTGCATTACCGAGTGGGCCCAGAGATACCTCTCCGACAATCGGAGTGACAAATCCTAATCTCGAAATACGCCAACCCAACAAGTACCTTCGGAGACACCTGTAGAGCACCTTTATAATCACCCAGTTACGTTGTGACATTTGGTAGCACACAAAGTGTTCCTCCGGTAAAAGGGAGTTGCATAATCTCATAGTCATAGGAATATGTATAAGTCATGAAGAAAGCAATAGCAACATACTAAACGATCGAGTGCTAAGCTAACGGAATGGGTCAAGTCAATCACATCATTCTCCTAATGATGTGATCCCGTTAATAAAATGACAACTGATGTCTATGGCTAGGAAACTCAACCATCTTTGATTAACGATCTAGTCAAGTAGAGGCATACTAGTGACACTATGTTTGTCTATGTATTCACACATGTATCAAGTTTTCGGTTAATACAATTCTAGCATGAATAATAAACATTTATCATGAAATAAGGAAATAAATAATAACTTTATTATTTCCTCTAGGGCATATTTCCTTCAAAAACCACATCTAACCAGAGGCTAGATCAAAGATTTATTACTAAACAGGAACAAAAAGCAAGGAACAAAAATAAATTTGGGTTGCCTCCCAACAAGTGCTATCGTTTAACGCCCCTAGCTAGGCATTGATAATTTTAATGATGCTCACATGAAAGGCAAGAATTGAGGCACAAAGGGAGCATCATATAGCATGTGAAAAACACATCTAAGTCTAACATACTTCCTATGCATAGGCATCTTATAGGCAAACAAATTATCAAGACAAGCAAATACTAGCATCTGCAAGGAAGAAGTGAGAAACAATAGCAATCTCAACATAACGAGAGGTAATTTAGTAACATGGAAATTTCACCAACCATATTTTCCTCTCTCATAATAATTACATGTGGGATCATATTCAAATTCAACAATATAGCTATCACATAAAATTTTCTCTACATGATCCACATGCATGCAAAGTTGACACTCTTCCAAAGTAGTGGGAATATCATTAACTAAAGTCATGACCTCTCCAAACCCACTTTTATCAAAAATACCATAAGATTGAATATTCTCCAAATATGTGGGATCTAAAGTTGACACTCTTCCAAACCCACTTTCAATATTATTGCAAACACTATTATCAACCTCATATTCATCATGGGGCTTAAATAAATTTTCAAGATCATAAGAAGAATCACCCCAATCATGATCATTGCAACAAGTAGTAGACATAGCAAAACTAGCATCCCCAAGCTTAGGGTTTTGCATATTATTAGCACAATTGACATCAAGAGAATTTATAGTAAAATCATTGCAATCACGCTTTTCATCGAAGGAATTATCAAGTATGGGTGCAATAGCAACGATCTCATGTTTGACATAAGGAACTATAGCAAATTTATCTTCATAAAAATTGGCATCATGGCCACAAGAATAGCAAGCATCATGCTCATCAAGGGATATTTCAATCAAATCATCAGAATCATAATTATCTATAGATTCATGCATATCATTATTTTCTTCCAAAGCAACGGTCACTCTTTCAATAAATTCTTGGACATAGACATTATGGGCATAGTTTTCATCGCAATATTTAAGTATGTCGGAATTTTCAGATTTGTGGAAAGTAATATCATACTTTTCAATCGAAGAAGCAACTTCATGAGCACCCTTAAAAACGACAAATTCTTCAATTTGTTCGATATCATATAACTATAAACACCCTTTGCATAAGAAGATAAGATTTCATTATCATTAAACTCACATAGGTAGGGAAGGTGTTTTTTAGGGTTCTTAGAGCAACAAGTAAAAACATAAATTTCACAATGATTCCAAGCATAACACAGCAATCTGTTTATTTGATCCCATAAGAGTCTCCCTTTTCAGACAAATGGTGACGCACAAAATGAGCATGCTCATCTAAAGATTTCCCATCAACTAGGCTAGTTGGGGTTTTAGCACGAGCGCATAAGGATCGAAGATGATCCAAGTAGAACACTTTAAGTGGATCCATATCAATAGATTTTTAGCAAGCAAAGATGCAAGCAAATGGAAGGCACATGGAAACACAAACAAAGATACATACGGGAAGAAGGCGAAGAAAAGGCAAAGGTGAAGTGGGGGAGAGGAAAACGAGAGGCAAATGGTGAATAATGTAATGCGAGGGATAAGAGTTTGTGATTGGTACTTGGTATGTCTTGACTTGTGTGTACACTCCCCGGCAACGGCGCCAGAAATCCTTCTTGCTACCTCTTGAGCATGCGTTGGTTTTCCCGTGAAGAGGAAAGCGTGACGCAGCAAAGTAGCGTAAGTATTTCCCTCAGTTTTTGAGAACCAAGGTATCAATCCAGTAGGAGGCCACACGCAAGTCCCTCGTACCTACACAAACAAATAAGAACCTTGCAACCAACGTGATAAAGGGGTTGTCAATCCCTTCACGGCCACTTGCAAAAGTGAGATCTGATAGAGATGATAAGATAATATTTTTGGTATTTTTATGATAGAGATTGAAAGTAAAGATTGACAAATAAATGGTGAAAGAAATAGCTAGTTGACGAGAGATTAATATGATGGAAAATAGACCCGGGGGCCATAGGTTTCACTAGTGGCTTCTCTCAAGATAGCATAAGTATTACGGTGGGTGAACGAATTACTGTCGAGCAATTGATAGAATAGTGCATAGTTATGAGAATATCTAGGCATGATCATGTATATAGGCATCACGTCCGCGACAAGTAGACCGAAACGATTCTGCATCTACTACTATTACTCCACACATCGACCGCTATCCAGCATGCATCTAGAGTATTAAGTTCATAAGAACAGAGTAACGCATTAGGCAAGATGACATGATGTAGAGGGATAAACTCAAGCAATATGATATAAACCCCATCTTTTTATCCTCGATGGCAACAATACAATACGTGTCGTTTCCCCTTCTGTCACTGGGATCGAGCACCGCATGATTGAACCCAAAGCTAAGCCTCCCATTGCAAGAAAGATCAATCTAGTAGGCCAAACCAAACTAATAATTCGAAGAGACTTGCAAAGATATCAAATCATACATAAAAGAATTCATAGGAGATTCAAATATTGTTCATAGATAATCTTGATCATAAACCCACAATTCATCGGATCTCGAAAAACACACCGCAAAAAGAGTTACATCGAATAGATCTCCAAGAAGATATAGGAGAACTTTGTATTGAGATCCAAAGAGAGAGAAGAAGCCATCTAGCTAATAACTATGGACCCGAAGGTCTGAGGTAAACTACTCACACATCATCGGAGAGGCTATGGTGTTGATGTAGAAGCCCTCCGTGATCGATTCCCCCTCCAGCGGAGCGCCGGAAAAGGCCAGAAGATGGGATCTCACGGGTACAGAAGGTTGCTGCGGTGGAAATAGGGTTTCGTGGTGCTCCTGGATGTTTTCGGGGTATATGGATATATATAGGAGGAAGAAGTAGGTCGGTGGAGCCTCGAGGGGCCCACGAGGGTGGGGGCACCCCAGGGGGGCAGGCACGCCTCCCTGCCTCGTGGCCTCCTCGCTTCTTTCTTGATGTCCACTCCAAGCCCTCTAGATGACGTTTGTTCCAAAAATCACTCTCCCGAAGGTTTCATTCCGTTTGGATTCCGTTTGATATTCCTTTTCTACGAAACACTGAAATAGGCAAAAAAACAGCAATTTGCACTGGGCCTTGGGTTAGTAGGTTAGTCCCAAAAATAATATAAAAGTGTATAATAAAGCCCATTAAACATCCAAAACAGATGGTATAATAGCATGGAACAATCAAAATTATAGGCTGATCACGTTTGGAAGTATCAGGCCTCACTAGGCTGACTCCCAAGGAGCGGAGATATCAATGCAAGGTGCATCTCATGAGGTTCATGTGACGTGAGCCTTGACGACCAAGGCCAGGCAGGCGCCAGCGGGCGTAGTGTACCAGTTTCCTCTTTGGTGCTAAGGAGGCAAGCGCAGGCGCGGGGTCCCGAGGCCACTATAAATAGGACTTCACGCCTACATTTGGGAAGAGGACCAAGGCCACTATAAATAGGACTTAGCCACCACCATAGTGGGGGACGGATCATTCAGATCATCCTCTTATCCACCAGCTCATCGAGCCCAAGAACACCTCACCTCCTAAGGCTGTTCATCCACTGTACTAGTTCATCCTCAGCCCCTCGAGGCAATCCACCACAAAGCTGGAGTAGGGTATTACACCGTGATACGTCTCCGTCGTATCTATAATTTTTTATTGTTCCATGCCAATATTATATAACTTTCATATAGTTTTGGCAACTTTTTATACTATTTTTGGGACTAACATATTGATCCAGTGCCCAGTGCCAGTTCCTGTTTGTTGCATGTTTTTTGTTTCGCAGAAAATCCATATCAAACAGAGTCCAAACGGGATAAAAACTTATGGAGATTTTTTTGGAATATATGTGATTTTTGGGAAGAAGAATCAACGCGATACAATGCCCGAGGGGGCCACGAGGCAGGGGGCGCCCCCCAGGGGGTCAGGCGCACCCTGGGCCCTCGTGGCCACCCCGTAAGGTGGTTGGTGCCCTTCTTTCGCCGCAAGAAAGCTAATATATGGATAGAGATCGTGTCCAAAATTCAGCCCAATCGGAGTTACGGATCTCCGGGAATTTAAGAAACGGTGAAAGGGCAGAATCAGGGAGCGCAGAAACAGAGAGAGACAGAGAGACAGATCCAATCTCGGAGGGGCTCTCGCCCCTCCCACGCCATGGAGACCATGGACCAGAGGGGAAACCCTTCTCCCATCTAGGGAGAAGGTCAAGGAAGAAGAAGAAGGAGGGGGGGCTCTCTCTCCCCCTCGCTTTCGGTGGCACCGGAGTGCCGCCGGGGCCATCATCGTCACCGCAATCTACACCAACAACTTCACCGCCGTCATCACCAACTCTTCCCCCCTCTATGCAGCGATGTAACCCCCCTTTTACCCGCTGTAATCTCTACTTAAACATGGTGCTCAACGCTATATATTATTTCCCAATGATGTATGGCTATCCTATGATGTTTGAGTAGATCCATTTTGTCCTAGGGATGGCCTTTCTTTGGCTATGTTATTTTGAGAGGACATAATTGCTTGGTTAGTATGCTTGAAGTATTATTGTCTTAATGTCAAATGATAGACTATTGCTTTGAATCACTCGTGTCTTAATATTCATGCCATGAATAGATACATGATCAAGATTATGCTAGGTAGCATTCCACATCAAAAATTATCTTTTTTATCATTTACCTACTCAAGGACGAGCAGGAATTAAGCTTAGGGATGCTGATACGTCTCCGTCATATCTATAATTTTTGATTGTTCCATGCCAATATTATACAACTTTCATATACTTTTGGCAACTTTTTATACTATTTTTGGGACTAACATATTGATCCAGTGCCCAGTGCCAGTTCCTGTTTGTTGCATGTTTTTTGTTTCGCAGAAAATCCATATCAAACAGAGTCCAAACAGGATAAAAACTGACGGAGATTTTTTTTTGGAATATATGTGATTTTTGGGAAGAAGAATCAACGCGATACGATGCCCGAGGAGGCCATGAGGCAGGGGCGCGCCCAGGGGGTCAGACGCGCCCTGGGCCCTCGTGGCCACCCCGTAAGGCGGTTGGTGCCCTTCTTTTGCCGCAAGAAAGCTAATATCCGGATAGAGATCGTGTCCAAAATTCAGCCCAATCGGAGTTACGGATCTCCAGGAATTTAAGAAACGGTGAAAGGGCAGAATCAGGGAGTGCAGAAACACAGAGAGACAGATCCAATCTCGGAGGGGCTCTCGCCCCTCCCATGCCATGGAGACCATGGACCAGAGGAGAAACCCTTCTCCCATCTAGGGAGAAGGTCAAGGAAGAAGAAGAAGGAGGGGGGCTCTCTCCCCCTCGCTTCCGGTGGCACCGGAGTGCCGCCGGGGCCATCATCGTCACCGCAATCTACACCAACAACTTCACCGCCGTCATCACCAACTCTTCCCCCCTCTATGCAGCGGTGTAACCCCTCTTTTACCCGCTGTAATATCTACTTAAACATGGTGCTCAATGCTATATATTACTTCCCAATGATGTATGGCTATCCTATGATGTTTGAGTAGATCCGTTTTGTCCTATGGGTTAATTGATGATCGTGATTGGTTTGAGTTGCATGTTTTATTATTGGTGTTGTCCTATGGTGCTCTCCGTGTCGCGCAAGCGTGAGGGATCCCCGCTGTAGGGTTTGCAATATGTTCATGATTTGCTTATGGTGGGTGGTATGAGTGACAGAAGCATATACCCGAGTAAGTAGGTTGTTTGCGTATGGGAGTAAAGAGGACTTGATACTTTAATGCTATGGTTGGGTTTTACCTTAATGATCTTTAGTAGTTGTGGATGCTTGCTAGAGTTCCAATCATAAGTGCATATGATCCAAGAAGAGAAAGTATGTTAGCTTATGCCTCTCCCTCAAATAAAATTGCAATAATGATTACCGGTCTAGTTATCGATTGCCTAGGGACAAATAACTTTCTCGTGATAAAAATCTCTCTACTAAAACTAATTTAGTTGTGTCTTTATCTAAACAGCCCCTACTTTTTATTTACATGCTCTTTATATTCTTGCAACCCTATCCAAAAACACCTACAAAGTACTTCTAGTTTCATACTTGTTCTAGGTAAAGTGAACGTTAAGTGTGCGTAGAGTTGTATCGATGGTTGATAGAACTTGAGGGAATATTTGTTCTACCTTTAGCTCCTCGTTGGGTTCAACACTCTTACTTATCGAAAGAGTCTACAATTGATCCCCTATACTTGTGGGTTATCAAACCGCAGGGTGGCCCGAACCAGGATAAACTGTTGTGTCTCTTGTTCGTTGGGTTCGACTAGCTAGGCCGTGGATTCGAGGAGCGGGCAGCCTGGGGAGGATGAGTTCTCCGCACGGCGCATGCACCCCAGAGTTCGAACCTCTCAAGGGTCTGCGGAACCCTGAATCCGACACTATATACCTGCAAATACTATTAGTACTAAGTTCATGATAAATTAAGTTCAATTAATCATATTATTTAAGAACTCCCACTTAGATAGACATCCCTCGAGTCCTCTAAATGATTATGTGATCCAAATCAACTAAACCATGTTCGATCATCACGTGAGATGGAGTAGTCTTCAATGGTGAACATCTCTATGTTGATCATATCTACTATATGATTCACGTTCGACCTTTCAGTCTCCAGTGTTCCGAGGCCATGTCTGTACATGCTAGGCTCGTCAAGTTTAACCCGAGTATTCCGCATGTGCAAAACTGCCTTGCACCCATTGTATGTGAACGTAGAGCTTATCACACCCGATCATCACGTGGTATCTCAGCATGAAGAACTGTAGCAACGGTGCATACTCAGGGAGAACACTTATACCTAGAAATTTTAGTAAGGGATCATCTTATAATGCTACCGCCGTTCTAAGCAAAATAAGATGCATAAAAGATAAACATCACATGCAATCAAAATATGTGACATGATATGGCCATCATCATCTTGTGCCTTTGATCTCCATCTCCAAAGCACATGATTTCCATCGTCACCGGCTTGACACCTTGATCTCCATCGTAGCGTCGTTGTCGTCTGATGACCCACAAGTATAGGGGATCAATTGTAGCTCTTTTCGATAAGTAAGAGTGTCGAATCCAACGAGGAGCAGAAGGAAATGACAAGTGGTTTTCAGCAAGGTAATGTCTGCAAGTGCTGAAATTATAAGTAGCGGAGTAGTTTGATAGCAAGATAATTTATAACGAGCAAGTAACAATAGTAGTAACCAAAGTGCAGAAAGGTAGCCCAATCCTTTTGAGGAAAAGGACAGGCCAAAACGGTCTCTTATGATAAGCAAAGCGTTCTTGAGGGTACACGGGATTCTCATCTAGTCACTTTCATCATGTTGGTTCGATTCGTGTTCGGTACTTTGATAATTTGATATGTGGGTGGCCGGTGCTTAGGTGCTTCTCTTACTTGAACAAACCTCCTACTTATGATTAACCATCCCGCAAGCATCCGCAACTACGAGAAAAGTATTAATAATAAATTCTAACCATAACATTAAACTTTTGGACCCAATCGGCCCCTTACAAATAGCGCATAAACTCGGGTTTAAGCTTCTGTCACTCTCGCAACCCATCATCAAATTGCTACTCCACAATGCATTCCCTTAGGCCCAAATATGTTGAAGTGTCATGTAGTCGACGTTCACATGACACCACTAAGGGAATCACAACATACATACTATCAAAATATCAAACACATATCAAGTTCACATGATTACTAGCAACATGATTTCTCCCGTGACCTCAAGAAGAAAAGTAACTACTCACAAATGATAAACATGCTCATGATCAAAGGAGTATTAAATAGCATATTGGATCTGAACATATAATCTTCCACCCAAAAAACCATATAGTAGTCAACTACAAGATGTAATCAACACTACTAGTCACCCACAAGCACCAATCTATAGTTCCGGTAACAAGATTGAACACAAGAGATGAACTAGGGTTTAAGATGAGATGGTGTTGTTGAAGAGTTGATGGAGACTGCCCTCCCCAAGATGGGAGAGTTGTTGGTGATGATGATGACGATGATTTCCCCCTCCAGGAGGGAAGTTGCCCCTGCCGAATCGCTCCGCCGGAGGGCAAAAGTGCTCCTGCCCAAGTTCCGCCTCGAGACGGCGGTGCTCCGTCCCGAAAGTCCTCTCCTTATTTTTTTCTAGGTCAAAATGACCTATATACTAGAAGATGGGCACCGGAGGTGGGCCTGGGTGAGTACAACGCACCAGGGGGCGCCTGGGCTCCCTGGCGCGCCCAGGTGGTTTGTGCCCACCTGGTGGGCCCCCTCTGGTAGTTATTTGCTCCAATATTCCTCAAATATTCCGTAAAAAATCTCCGTGAAGTTTCAGCTTGAGTTGTGCAGAATAGGTAGCCTGACGTAGCTTTTCCAGGTCCAGATTTCCAACTGCCAGAATTCTCCCTCTTTGTGTATACCTTGCATATTATGAGAGAAAAGGCATTTGAATTACTCCAAAAAGCATTATTATGGATAAAATACATTATAAATAACAGTAAGAAAACATGATGCAAAATGGACGTATCAACTCCCCAAGCTTAGACCTCGCTTGTCCTCAAGCGAAAACCGAAATCGAAAAACATGTCCACATGCTTTGAGAGAGAGGTGTCGATAAAAACAAAATACGGACATAGAAGCATCATGTTGATCATTATAACAGCAACAAAATTAAACATAAGACTTTTATCATAGAAATTTTATCATATACTTCTCATGAATAAGTAACAATTCATCACGCAATCGAAGTATAAAGCAAAAACTCTATTAAAAACTAACAAACTATGTTCTCAGTCAACTTTGCAACTACAATTCGTCATCTTTTCAGGAAGGGTCACGTATCGGAGCCTTTAGGCAAGTCCACATACTCAACCATCATATAGTCTTCTATGATTGCTAACACTCACCGCGTACACATGAGCAAAACGTTTCAACCGGACACATAGAAAGATAGGGGCATATAGTTTTGCCTCCCAACGTACTCACCTCAATGGTGATGTCAACAATAATAACTCATGCTATCTATATTCAACTGGACATATGTGCCTAGATCTTTCCTCACCACATGATGCTTGCCAAAGGAGAAAAATAAAAAGGAATAGAAGGAAAACTTTGACTCTTTGCATAAAAGTAAATACATAAAAGTAAAAGATAGGCCCTTCGCAGAGGGAAGCAGAGGTTGCCATGAGCTTATTTGTTTGTATGCTCAACCCCTTAGTGCAAAAGAACGTCACATTAAGTTGCCCCTTGTGATAGCGACCTTTATTATGCAGTCTGTCGCTTTTATTCTTCACCATCACAAGTTCGCGCAATGCTTGATTTTCTCTTACACTAAATGATCTCACACATTTAGAAGCAAATTTTATTGCCTCTTTTGCATCGATGACAACTTACTTGAGGGATCTTGCTCAATCCCTAGGTAGGTATGGTGGACACTTGAAAGTAAGATTTGGGTTTAAGGGTTTTTGGATGCACAAGTAGTATCTCTACTTAGTGCGAAATTTTTGGCTAGCAAAGATAGGGGGCAAGCACCACATGTTGAAGGATCTATGACTATGACTTCTATGTGAATATAAACAAACATAAACCATTAAGTTGTCTTCCTTGTCCAACGTCAACAATTTTGGCATATAATATTTTGATGAGGGCTCACGATCACAAAAGATTTATAGGATAGTATATTTATAAGTGAATCTTCTCTTCCCTTATTAATTGTTTCATGAGTTGCATCATTGACTAATGCTATGTTTGTCAATCTCTAATAATTATTTCTACTTATACTTTTCCTTATGTGGTGTCATCACCTACCATAGGATTAGTATATGATCTTCTTGATTTATTTCCTTTCTTTTATTTATTTCCTTTCTTTTTTATTTATTTGCAACATGAAAGTAAAGAAGGCAAAAACTCAAACTAAACTTTATTATATAACTTGCACACAATTACAAGGATAGATCACTAAGCAAACTCTCAAAGAAGAAATGATCGAAGTAAACTTTTATTCATCTAAAGAAAAAGATTGAACTAAAATAAGTAAAAGCAAAAGGGGAGTGCCCATACCCGATACTCAGTTCTCCTTTGGTGGTGAAGAAGATGGTGGTGGTGATGAAGCAATCCTGTCCTTAAGGATCAAGAGATTCTCCAATCGACGGATGACGCTCCGGTGATGGATGATATGCTCTTGATGCAGAATATTTTCGCGAGTAAGATACTTATTTTGTATGCAAACTATTTCAATGATACGAAAGGCTTCAATCTCAACAGAAGTAAGGTGAGTAAGGTAAGGCTTAAGGATATCTTCCTCTTCCTCCTCGGCAGACAGTGCTTGTTCTGCCACCAAGGATGGAACTACGGTAGCCTCCTTGCCCTTGTCTCTCTTGACGACGTCCGTGGGCTCCTCCCTCTTCAGCTCGATCTTCATCAGCCAAGCATCTTCTTCCATGTTGTTGGAGGAGGAGGAAGACATGATGCCTGGCTTGATAAATCTGACCGAAAACAGCAAGAAAAGAGAACAGGGGATTTCTCCGAGAACAGGGGTGGTTTTGGTAATTCCTAACAACATATAGCTCATTGAGCTAATGCTATTTCAAGATGAATATTTCAGGAAAGCTCAATGATTGGCATGGCATGGATTAGAAAGTGGACCCTTCAAAATGCTAAGGACAAAAGATTGGCTCAAGCTCAAAGTACAAGACTCTACATTTTCTATTTTAGTGATCCAAGATCACATTGAGTCTATAGGAAAAGCCAATACTATTAAGAAGGGATGAGGTGCTGCTTAATGAGGTTCTTGCTCAAAATGCTTAGTGATATGCTCCAAAACCCTCCACTACTTTCTCATATCCACATATGTCCCAAACCACAAGTCCAACTCGGCCCCACCGATTCTTTCTATCCGGCGCCACCGAGTTCAGTTGACATAGCCACTGCTAGAAACCCTAGTCTTTTCGGTCTCACCGAGATGGGATTGTAATCTCTCTATTTCCCTTCGTAACGTTTCGGTCAAACCAAGATGAGCGATCGGTCCCACCGAGATTGCAATGCAAACTCTCTGTTTCCCTTTCGTAACGTTTCGGTCCAACCGAGATGAGCGAATCGGTCCCACCGAGTTTGCCTGACCAACTCTCTGTTTGTCTATTACCAAAATCGGTCCCACCGAGTTTCTGTAATCGGTCTCACCGAGATTACGTTATGCCCTAACCCTAATGAAATCGGTCCCACCGAGTTGACATGCCGGTCCCACCAAAACACCTAACGGTCACATTATGAACCAAATCGGTCTGACCGAGTTCTCTGAATCGGTCCCACTGAGTTTGGTGATTTGTGTGTAACGGTTAGATTTTGTGTGGAGGCTATATATACCCCTCCACCCACTCTTCATTCGTGGAGAGAGCCATTAGAACATGCCTACACTTCCAACATATATTTTCTGAGAGAGAACCACCTACACTTGTGTTGAGGTCAAGATATTCCATTCCAACCACATAAATCTTGATCTCTAGCCTTCCCCAAGTTGCTTTCCACTCAAATGTTCTTTTTACCAAATCCAATCCTATGAGAGAGAGTTGAGTGTTGGGGAGACTATCATTTGAAGCACAAGAGCAAGGAGTTCATCATCAACACACCATTTGTTACTTCTTGGAGAGTGGTGTATCCTAGATTGGCTAGGTGTCACTTGGGAGCCTCCGACAAGATTGTGGAGTTGAACCAAGGAGTTTGTAAGGCCAAGGAGATCGCCTACTTCGTGAAGATCTACCCTAGTGAGGCAAGTCCTTCGTGGGCGACGACCATGGTGGGATAGACAAGGTTGCTTCTTCGTGGACCCTTTGTGGGTGGAGCCCTCCGTGGACTCGCGCAACCGTTACCCTTCGTGGGTTGAAGTCTCCATCAACGTGGATGTACGATAGCACCACCTATCGGAACCACGGATACAAAATCTCAGTGTCAACATTGCGTTTGCTCCCTCAAACTCCTTCCTTTACCTTCATATGCAATTGTTTTACATTCCGCTGCTATACTCTTAGAATTGCATGTGTAGGTTGATTGCTTGACTTGTGCTAAGTTGCTAAAATCTGCCAAGAACTAAAATTCGGAAAATGCTAGATTTTTATTTGGTCAAGTAGTCTAATTCCCCCCCCCTAGACATACTTTCGATCCTACAAGTGGTATCAGAGCTTTGGTCCCCATTTGCTTTGATTTCCATAGCTTTTGGTGGTCATAGTCTTGGTTTCACAACCTAGGAGAGTATGGCGTCTAGCGAGGGAAATTACCACCGTAGAGGTCCTTACTTTGATGGTACAAATTTTGCTAGTTTGAAGCATAAGATGAAAATGCATATTCTTGGACATAACCCCGCCGTTTGGGCTATTGTGTGTATTGGCTTGCAAGGTGAATTCTTTGATGGGAGACAACCAAACCGTGAAGCTACTGCGGAAGAGTTGAAGATGCTACAATACAATGCTCAAGCTTGTGATATTCTCTTCAACGGATTGTGCCCCGAAGAATTCAACAAAATCAGCCGTCTTGAGAATGCAAAGGAAATTTGGGATACCTTGATTGATATGCACGAAGGTACCGACTCCGTCAAGGAATTCAAATTGGATGTGCTTCAAAGTCAACTTGACAAGTTCAAAATAAAGGATGGTGAAGGTATCGCTGAAATGTACTCTAGGCTTGCTCTCATCACAAATGAGATTGCCGGCTTAGGAAGTGAAGAGATGACCGACAAATTCATCATCAAGAAGATCCTAAGAGCCTTGGATGGAAAATATGATACCGTGTGCACATTGATCCAAATGATGCCCAATTACAAAGATCTCAAGCCAACAGAAGTCATTGGAAGAATTGTTGCTCATGAGATGTCACTCAAGGATAAGGAAGAGCTTCACAACAAGTCAAGTGGTGCTTTAAAAGCCTCATGTGATGCTCCCACATCATCAAGTGAGAAACAAACCTTCAATGAAGAATTGAGCCTAATGGTAAAGAACTTCAACAAGTTCTACAAGAGTAGAAGCAAAGAAAGAAGTTCCAAGTCAAGGTCCTACAATGACAAAAGATCTTCTAGTCGTGAGCGTAATTGCTACAATTGTGGAAGACCCGAACACTACTCCAATGAGTGTACGCCCCCCTACAAAAGAAGAGAAGATTCTCCCAAAAGAAAAAGTAGAAGAGAAGAGTCACCACCAAGAGAAAGGAGGAGCAAGGACTCGGAAAGGAAGGAAAAGTCATCAAGGAGCTACACAAAAAGAAGACATCAAGCTCATGTTGGTGAATGGGTATCCGGCTCCGACTCCGACAATCACTTCGAAAGAAGTTATCACTCCGATTCCGAATATACTCAAGATGAAGGTGTTGCCGGTCTAGCACTTGTGTCAACCAACTCCTATGACATATTTGACTCACCAAATGAAGGAATTGGAAGATGCTTCATGGCCAAAGGTCCATAGGTAACACATCCCGAGTATGTTGATTTCAATAGTGATGAAGATGATTTGCTAGGTGATGATGATTTACTTGTTGACAACTCTAGTGATGAAAACTATGATGAAACGTCAATTAATCATGCTAATCAAGATAAAATGAATGACGATGATAAGAAGGAGATTGAGCGTCTAACTAAAGAACTAAACACTCTTAAGTTAGCTCATGAAACTACCTTGGAAAATCATCGAGAACTTTTAAAGACTCATGATAAGCTACGCTTTGAAAAGCTCAACCTTGAGCAAGAGCATGAGTTTTTAAAGGCAATCAATGATGGTCTTCACAAGAAAAGTTCTTCTTACATTGCCAAGCGTTTACTCTTGTCTACTTACATGCCACAAGTTAAATCTAGCAACAAGAACAAGAAAGATGCTTCATCTAGTAGTAACAACAATCATGCTAAATCCAATGTTGTTGCTTCTAGTAGTTCTCTTGATTCCACTAATGATTCTCTTAGCCAAGTTACACTTGAGAAAGAAAATAGCTTATTGAAGGGAATTATAGAGAAAGGTGTTTACAAGAGTCTTGACGGAAGTAAGCAATTTGAGGAAATTGTACGCAAGCAAGGAAGACACCGGAAGAATCAAGGTGTTGGTTTTGAACGAAAGTTCAATGCCAATGGAGTTGAGTGGGAAGAAGATCAATACCCCAAGACGAAGTTTGTTCCTCAACAAGAGAAGTATGATCCTACTTCTTTCAAAGGGACACAAGCTCAAGATGATCTTCAACCACAAGACCACAAGCAAAAAGGCAAGGACAAGATTCAAGAGGAAATTGATGCATTTGAAGAAGCACCTAAGGCCTTGGTCAAGTGGGTTCCCAAGACTACATCAAGTTATACTTCATCAAGTACAACTACAAGTCCAAGGATTCCCATCAAGATGGTGTAGATCCAGAAGAAGAAGAACTAGAGAGTTCTTGAGGGTGACTCCGCCAACATACTTCACTCTTATCATTTTGGCGAGAACAAGTGCAAACAACTTCCATATCTTGCACTAGTTCAAGGAGTCACAAACCCTCTTGTTGGTAAGACAAGGGACAAGGTAACCTAATGCTTTCATGGACATCATCTTGTGTATGCATCACTCTATGTCTATGGATATCCTTGTTTGTTCCTTGTGGGACTAACCCGTGTAGGTATTGAAAGTGCAACTCACTCCAAAGGATTGCTCCGAAAGATCTACATCAACATTGAGCATCTACATCTTCAACACCTACATGAAGTCATCATCGACAAAACCCAAGGTTAGTTCATCCCTCTTGGGGGGGGGGTATCACATCTAGGGGAGCTTTACTCTAATCAATTGAGCTAAAGCAACTCTAATGGTGTGAACACATCAATGCTTTATGTAAAAGTGGTAACCCCACTTGTGCTTAAACGATGAGTATGACCTGTGATCAAATGTTCTCATTTGACTCCTAAGTCAATATACTCATATATAGATGACCTAGTCATCGCCAAATTGCTTGATAGATGCTAGAGTGTTTGTGCATACTTTGTCACATGTTTCATTTGCCATTTTAATTGTGTGAGCATGTTGATGCATATTTTACTCATTCGAGGACATCCATTTGTTGCTTTGATTGTTTGGCTCTTTCTCTTTTGCCAAATGGATGGACAAGAATGCCTAAGAGCTCCCTCTAGCTATCTATTATTTCCTCGTCTCAAACTCTATTCATGGTACATCACAAAGTTTGATCAAGTCAGATTCGAACCACTCTGTGTGAGGAGCACTCGGAGTCCCCAATTCGTCATAGACTTAAACCTCCAAAACCTCTTTGTGCATCTCGGTCTGACCGGTTCATCCCTTTCGGTCCTACCGAGATCACTAAGTTGATCTAGGGTTTTCAATCTCGGTGGAACCGATTAGAACCTTTCGGTCACACCGAGTTGCAGTAACTGCTTGCAGTTTTGCATCTCGGTGCCACCGAGTCGTTCCACTCGGTCACATCGACAGGGTCAGGTTATATATACCGACGGGCCAAATTTGGGAAAAATTTCCGAACCTTCTCGCCCGCGCATAACCTGCTCTGCCTCTTCAGGTCTCCGGATCATCCTCTTGTCGCCAGCGACCTCCCGCCGCTGGTCTCCGCCGCCGTCAACGGCAAGCTTCCCCGTCGTTGCCGCCGTAGCAAGTTCGTCGCCGAACTAGGGTACGAACTTGATCTTTGTGCTAATCCTTAACTCCGATTCTTAGCACATTGCTCTGCCATGATTCTTGCCACGATTGAAATCATCATGTCCAGCGAAAACATCCCGTAGATTAGTTTTGATTTGAAAATTTAGGGTTAGGTCTCCGCCGAATTCATCTCGGACCGACCGAGTTGTAGAAATCGGTCTCACCGATTTGGCTTAGGCCAGAGCACACGCGTTTTCGGTCTGACCGAAAATTGCAAATCGGTGTGACCGAGTTCGATTCTCTATGAAACCCTAGTAGTCTCGGTACCACTGAACTGTGACTCGGTCTGACCGAGTTCACTAGTTTAGGTTCCAAAAGCTGCTTCGGTATCACCGAGTTTACAAATTGGTAGATCCAGAATGCTTTCTATGATGAACTAAAACTAAGTTTTTAAGTCATCCTTTTTGCAAAACTCCTGTACTTTGTGATGCTCATATATTCTACCTCATCTATAACCTATTCACAGGGTCTGCTGTCAGAGTGTTTGCGGAGATGTCTGATCAGAGTGATAGTCAGAACAGGTCTGAGCAACAGGTGTAGATGAGTGAGGGATTAGATCTCTCTAGCAGCTATGATGATGGCAGCAGGAGCACTCCCAGCAATCTGCCAAAGGCTGCCACCAGGACAAGGAAGAAGAGGAATTCTAACTTTGAAGATGAAGATTATGTGGCCGTTGAAGATGAAGCCACTTCAAAGAAGAAGGTGCTAAAGAAAGAGTATGGCACAGCTGCAACAAAGCTTGGTATGAAAACAAAGATGCCAGCAAGAAGACAGCCAATGTCAAAGCCAAGGAAAGTTGCCACAGATGAAACCATGAAGTTTACCATTGAATCAGATCATGGTGAAGCAGCAGGTGATGGTAAGAAGAAGAGGGCCAGAACCACTACTGCCAAAGTTCTTGGCAAGCCCTCAATGAGGAGAGATTCAGAAGAAGAGAGAAGGCTAAGTCAGAGAAGGCTGCAAAGATGCCAACAGCAGAGGAGGCATCTCAGGTATTCTTGAAGAGCAAGCAAGACCAGCTTGGATATCTGATCCAATCCACCCTGAGGATTGAGAAGGGCTTGGCCACCCTGACCAAGAACCAGGAGAGTTTGGAGAGGATCATTGAGCAGAAATTCTATGACCTTGATGTCAAGGTAACAGAGATCCAAACTGCAGTTGAGCAACTTCAGGAGGAAGCAGAGGAGAAGAAGGGCAATTCTACCACAGATGCTTTTGCCAGAGTGCCCAGAGGACAGAGATCTGCTGCAGTGCCAATGACAGACACTAGAGCCACAGCATCAGCACCAGCAGCTACAGCTCCAGTTCCACCTCCAGCAGCTACTCCACCAGCTCCAGCTACTTCATCTGAAGCCTTCGTTCTTGGATTTCTCTCAACACCACCTCCCGAAGATCAAGCCTGAGAGTCGTTTAGCACTATGCATTTTTGAACTTTTTGGTAACTTGTTGCCAAAGGGGGAGAAAAATGTATAGATCATAGGCTTCGAGAGAGAGTGTTGCTTTTTATTCTCTCTTGCTTGTTTTTGGTTGAAACTTTATTGTGTGCTTGTGTGAGCTACTTTATGTCCTTGTGAGATATTTGTTTGATCATGTGTTTGATCATATGCTACCCTTAATGCTTGTTGGATGATATTATCTCTTATATCCTAGATGATCATTCACTTGTTTTGGTGATGAGTGCATGTTTTAACTTCTATCATTTTGAGCGCTCCACCAAGATGTATGTGACATGGAAGAGTAACCCATGATCCTAATCGATTGTGCATTTGCATTCAAAAGCAAATTTTAAATAATGCACAAATTTAGGGGGAGATCTTGCTTATCACATACTTCTCAAAGCGGCGATGTTTTTTCAATGCTATTTATCATTTGTCAAATCTTTGATCTATATGTTGTCATCAATTACCAAAAAGGGGGGAGATTGAAAGTGCAACTATCCCTGGGTGGTTTTGGTAATTCCTAACAACATATAGCTCATTGAGCTAATGCTATTTCAAGATGAATATTTCAGGAAAGATCAATGATTGGCATGGCATGGATTAGAAAGTGGACCCTTCAAAATGCTAAGGACAAAAGATTGGCTCAAGCTCAAAGCACAAGACTCTACATTTTCTATTTTAGTGATCCAAGATCACATTGAGTCTATAGGAAAAGCCAATACTATTAAGAAGGGATGAGGTGCTGCTTAATGAGGTTCTTGATCAAAATGCTTAGTGATATGCTCCAAAACCATCCACTACTTTCTCATATCCACATATGTCCCAAACCACAAGTCCAACTCAGCCCCACCGATTCTTTCTATCCGGCGCCACCGAGTTCAGTTGACATAGCCACTGCCAGAAACCCTAGTCTTTTCGGTCTCACCGATAGAGATCTCGGTCTCACCGAGATGGGATTGTAATCTCTCTATTTCCCTTCGTAATGTTTCGGCCAAACTGAGATGAGCGATCGGTCCCACCGAGATTGCAATACAAACTCTCTGTTTCCCTTTCGTAACGTTTCGGTCCAACCGAGATGAGCGAATCGGTCCCACCGAGTTTGCCTGACCAACTCTTTGTTTGTCTATTACCAAAATCAGTCCCACCGAGTTTGTGTAATCGGTCTCACCGAGATCACGTTATGCCCTAACCCTAATGAAATCGGTCCCACCGAGTTGACATGCCGGTCCCACCGAAACACCTAACGGTCACATTATGAACCAAATCAGTCTGATCGAGTTCTCTGAATCGATCCCACCGAGTTTGGTGATTTGTGTGTAACGGTTAGATTTTGTGTGGAGGCTATATATACCCCTCCACCCACTCTTCATTCGTGGAGAGAGCCATTAGAACATGCCTACACTTCCAACATATATTTTGAGAGAGAACCACCTACACTTGTGTTGAGGTCAAGATATTCCATTCCAACCACATAAATCTTAATCTCTAGCCTTCCCCAAGTTGCTTTCCACTCAAATCTTCTTTTTACCAAATCCAATCCTATGAGAGAGAGAGTTGAGTGTTGGGGAGACTATCATTTGAAGCACAAGAGCAAGGAGTTCATCATCAACACACCATTTGTTACTTCTTGGAGAGTGGTGTCTCCTAGATTGGCTAGGTGTCACTTGGGAGCCTCCGACAAGATTGTGGAGTTGAACCAAGGAGTTTGTAAGGCCAAGGAGATCGCCTACTTCGTGAAGATCTACCCTAGTGAGGCAAGTCCTTCGTGGGCGACGGTCATGGTGGGGTAGACAAGGTTGCTTCTTCGTGGACCCTTCGTGGGTGGAGCCCTCCGTGGACTCGCGCAACCGTTACCCTTCGTGAGTTGAAGTCTCCATCAACGTGGATGTATGTTAGCACCACCTATCGGAACCACGGATAAAAAATCTCCGTGTCAACATTGTGTTTGCTCCCTCAAACTCCTCCCTTTACCTTCATATGCAATTGTTTTACATTCCGCTGCTATACTCTTAGAATTGCATGTGTAGGTTGATTGCTTGACTTCTGCTAAGTTGCTAAAATCTGCCAAGAACTAAAATTGGGAAAAGGCTAGATTTTTATTTCGTCAAGTAGTCTAATCCCCCCCCTCTAGACATACTTTCGATCCTACAGAGGAGTTTTCTTGCAAAGAATCTAAAATGAAAGTTGTACAAAAGAACATATTCTCCAACTTTAAACTCACGCTTTTGGATTCTTTTGTCATGCCATCTTTTAACTTTTTCTTTGAATAATTTTGCATTTTCATAAGCTTGGGTTCTCCATTCATCTAATGAGCTAATATCAAATAACCTCTTTTCACCAGCAAGTTTGAAATCATAGTTGAGCTCTTTGACGGCCCAATATGCTTTATGTTCTAACTCAAGAGGCAAACGACAAGCTTTCCCATAAACCATTTTATAAGGAGACATACCCATAGGATTTTTATATGCTGTACTATAAGCGCAAAGTGCATCATCTGATTTCTTAGACCAATTCTTCCTGGACCTATTGACAGTCATTTGCAAAATTAACTTTATTTCCCTATTGCTAAGTTCAACTTGACCACTAGACTGACGATGATAAGGTGATGCAATTCTATGGTTAACATCATAGTTGGAAAGCATTTTACGGAAAGCACCATGAATAAAGTGTCAACCACCATCAGTCATTAAATATCTAGGGACTCCAAACCTTGGGAAAATAACTTCCTTAAGCATTTTAATAGAGGTGTTGTGATCAGCACTACTGGTTGGAATAGCTTCTACCCATTTAGTAACATAATCAACAGCAACCAAAATATGTGTATACCCATTAGAGGAAGGAAAAGGTCCCATGTAATCAAATCCCCAAACATCAAATGGTTCAACAGCAAGTGAATACATAGGCATTTCTTGACGCTTACCCATATTACCTATTCTTTGACATTCATCACAAGATAAGACAAACTTACGAGCATCCTTGAAGAGAGTAGGCCAATAAAATCCAGATTGCAATACCTTGTGAGCAGTTCTATCTCCAACATGATGCCCTCCATAAGCTTCAGAGTGACATTTCCGTAGGATTGTTCCCTGTTCATGCTCAGGTACACAACGTCTAATAATGCCATCCACTCCTTCTTTATGAAGATGTGGGTCATCCCAAAAGTAGTGTCTTAAATCATAGAAGAATTTTTTCTTTTGTTGGTATGTAAAGCTAGGTGGTAAATATTTAGCAACAATGTAATTAGCATAGTCAGCATACCAAGGAGTACTATGAGCAACATTTATTGCAGCTAACTGCTCATCAGGAAAACTATCATCAATAGGTAGTGGGTTATCAGGCACATTTTCAAGCCTAGACAAATTATCAACTACTGGGTACTCAGTTCCTTTTCTATCAATGATATGTAAATCAAATTCTTGTAACAAAAGAACCCATCGAATAATTCTAGGTTTAGCATCTTTCTTTTCCATAAGATATTTAATAGCAGCATGGTCTGTGTGAACAGTTACTTTGGAATCAACTATATAAGGTCTAAATTTATCACAAGCAAACACAACTGCTAAGAATTCTTTTTTAGTAGTAGCATAATTTATTTGAGCACTGTCTAGAGTTTTACTAGCATAATGAATTACATTAAGTTTCTTATCAACTCTTTGTCCTAGAACGGCACCAACAACATAATCACTAGCATCACACATAGTTTCAAAAGGCAAGTTCCAATCAGGTGGTTGAACAATAGGTGCGGAAATTAAGGCTTTCTTGAGTGTTTCAAAGGCTTCTAAACAATCATCATCAAAAACAAAAGGAATATCCTTTTGCAAAAGAATAGTAAGAGGCCTAAATTTTTAGAAAAGTCTTTGATAAATCTCCTATAGAAACCAACATGACCTAAGAAACTACAAATACCTTTTATATCTTTAGGACATGGAATTTTCTCAATTGCATCAAACTTAGCTTTGTCCACTTCAATACCTCTTTCAGAAATTTTATGACCCAAGACAATGCCTTCATTAACCATAAAGTGGCACTTCTCCCAATTCAAGACAAGATTTGTTTGTTCACATCTCTGCAAAACTCGATCAAGATTTCTTAAACAATCATCAAAAGATTCCCATAAACAGAAAAGTCATCCATGAAAACCTCAACAATCTTTTCACAAAAGTCAGAGAATATAGCAGTCATACATTTTTGAAAGGTAGCAGGTGCATTACGTAAACCGAAAGGCATACGTCTATAAGCATAGGTTCCAAAAGGACAAGTAAAAGTGGTCTTTTCTTGATCACGTTGAGAAATACGTATTTGTGAAAAACCAGAATATCCATCAAGGAAGCAAAAATTTGTGTGCTTAGATAATCTTTCAAGCATTTGATTAATAAAAGGTAGAGGGTAATGATCTTTTCTAGTTGCTGTGTTTAATTTTCTAAAATCAATTACCATTCTATAGCCTGTAACAATTCTTTGTGGAATAAGTTCATTCTTGTCATTAGGAACAACAGTTATACCTCCTTTATTAGGGACAAAATGAACATGACTTACCCATCTACTATCAGATATAGGATAGATTATACCTGCTTCCAGAAGTTTTAATATTTCCGTTCTTACCATTTTCATCTTCGGGTTTAACCGACATTGGTGATCAACAACGGTTTTAGCATCAGGTTCCATCTTAATTTTGTGCTGACATAGAGTGGGACTATTGCCCTTTAAATCATCAAGAGTATATCCAATAGCAGCTCGGTGCTTCTTTAGAACTTTCAATAATCTTTCTTCTTCGTGTTCTGAAAGGTTAGCACTGATAATAACATGATATATCTTCTTTTCATCAAGATAAGCATATTTCAAAGTGCCTGGCAATTGTTTTAATTCAAACACAGGATCACCTTTAGGTGGAGGAGGACCTCCTAGAGTTTCAATAGGCAAATTGTGTTTAAGCAGAGGACGTTGTTCAAAGAAAATCTTATCTATTTCATTTCTTTCATGCATATGTAAATCGTTTTCATGGTCTAGCAAATATTTTTCTAAAGGATCAGTAGGTGTTACAGCAGTAGAAGCAAGACCAATTAATTCATCCTTACTAGGCAATTCTTTTTCATGAAGCTTTCTTCTAAAATTGGAAAAGTTAAATTCATGAGACTCATCACCAAAACTAACACCGACAGTTTGCTTCTCACAATCTATTCTAGCATTAACAATGTTCAAGAAAGGTCTACCAAAGATAATGGGACAAAAGTCATCTTGTGGGGAACCAAGAACAAGAAAATCAGTAGGGTATTTTATTTTTTCACACAAGACTTCAACATCTCTAACAATCCCAATTGGTGATATAGTGTCTCTACTAGCAAGTTTAATAGTAACATCTATGTCTTCTATCTCTGCGGGTGCTATGTCATTCATAATTTCTTGATATAAGGTTTAAGGAATAGCACTCACACTAGCACCTATGTCACATAAACCATGATAACATTGATCTCCTATTTTAACTGAGATGACAGGCATGCCAACAACAGGTCTATGTTTGTCCTTTTTATCTGGTTTGGCAATTCTAGCAGCTTCTTCACAGAAGTAAATAACATGCTCATCTATATCTTCATCTAAGAGATCTTTAACCATAGCAATACTAGGTTCTACTTTAATTTGTTCATCAGGTTTAGGTGTTCTAATATAGCTTTTGTTAACCACAATTGAAACTTTAGCATGTTCCTTTATCCTAACAGGGAAAGGTGGTTTCTCTATATAAGCAGAAGGAACAACTGGATCAACATTATAAACTATAGTTTCTTCTTTAACTGGTATCGGTTCTTTAGTTTCTTCTTTAATAGGTGGGTGATATTTTAACCACTTCTCTTTAGGGAGATCAACATGAGTAGCAAATGATTCATAAAAGGAGGCTACTATCTCAAAATCAAGTCCATATTTAGTGCTAAACTTTTGAAAAGCATCGGTATCCATAAAAGATTTAACACAATCATACTTAAGCTTAATACCTGACTCTTTACCTTCATCGAGTTCCCAATCTTTAGAGTTACGTTTAATTCTTTCCAAAAGATCCCGCCGGAATTCAATAGTCTTCTTCATAAAAGAACCAACACAAGAAGTATCAAGCATGGTTTGATCATTACGAGAAAGCCGAGCATAAAAGTTCTGGATAATAATTTCTCTTGAGAGCTCATGATTGGGGCATGAATATAACATTGACTTAAGCCTCCCCCAAGCTAGAGCGATACTTTATCCTTCACGAGGCCAAAAATTATATATGTAATTCCAATCACGATGAACTAGATGCATAGGATAATTTTTTTGATGGAACTCCAATTTCAAACGATTCCAATTCCAAGATCCAATATCATCGCATAGCCTATACCATGCCAATGCTTTTCCCTTCAAAGACAAAGGGAAAACCTTTTTCATAACTTCATCCCTGGGTAAACCTGCAAGCTTGAACAATCCACAAATTTGTTCTACATATATCAAGTGCATAATAGGATGTTCGATTCCATCTCCTTCCTAAGGATTAGCTAGCAGTTGTTCTATCATACCCGAAGGAATTTCATATTCAATATTTTCAGTAGGTGCAGTAGGTTGAGGGGTAGCTAATTTTGGTTCCGGTCGAGGTGAAGATACCCCGAACAAACCTCTCAAAGGATTGTTTTCCATAATAACAAGTGATAATAATTTCAGCACACTATATAAATGTTTCCTTACCAAATTCCACTTACCAAAGGTGCTTCACCCTCGGCAACGGTGCCAGAAAATAGCCTTGATGACCCACAAGTATAGGGGATCAATTGTAGCTCTTTTTGATAAGTAAGAGTGTCGAACCCAACGAGGAGCAGAAGGAAATGAGAAGTGGTTTTCAGCAAGGTAATGTCTGCAAGTGCTGAAATTATAAGTAGCGGAGTAGTTTGATAGGAAGATAATTTATAACAAGCAAGTAACGATAGTAGTAACCAAAGTGCAGCAAGGTAGCCCAATCCTTTTGAGGCAAAGGACATGCCAAAATGGTATCTTATGATAAGCAAAGCGTTCTTGAGGGTACATGGGATTTTCATCTAGTCACTTTCATCATGTTGGTTCGATTCGTGTTCGGTACTTTAATAATTTGATATGTGGGTGGACCGGTGCTTAGGTGCTGCTCTTACTTGAACAAACCTCCTACTTATGTTTAACCCTCCCGCAAGCATCCACAACTATGAGAAAAGTATTAAGAATAAATTCTAACCATAACATTAAACTTTTGGATCCAATCGGTCCCTTACGAAATAGCGCATAAACTGGGGTTTAAGCTTCTGTCACTCGGGCAACCCCATCATCTAATTGCTACTCCACAATGCATTCCCTTAGGCCCAAATATGGTGAAGTGTCATGTAGTCGACGTTCTCATGACACCACTAAGGGAATCACAACATACATACTATCAAAATATCAAACACATATCAAGTTCACATGATTACTAGCAACATGATTTCTCCCGTGACCTCAAGAACAAAAGTAACTACTCACAAATGATAAGCATGCTCATGATCAGAGGAGTATTAAATAGCATATTGGACCTAAACATATAATCTTCCACCAAATAAACCATATAGTAATCAACTACAAGATGTAAACAACACTACTAGTCACCCACAAGCACCAATCTATAGTTCTGGTAAAAAGATTGAACACAAGTGATGAAGATGTTGATGGAGATTTCCCTCCCCAAGATGGGAGAGTTGTTAGTGATGATGATGACGATGATTTCCCCCTCCGGGAGGGAAGTTCCCCCGGCGGAATCATTCCGTCGGAGGGCAAAAGTGCTCCTGCCCAAGTTCCACCACGAGACGGCGGCGCTCCGTCCCGAAAGTCCTCTCCTTATTGTTTTCTAGGTCGAAATGACCTATATACCAGAAGATGGGCACCGGAGGTGGCCCTGGGTGAGCACAACCCACCAGGGCGCGCCTGGGCTCCCTGGCTCACCCAGGTGGGTTGTGCCCACCTGGTGGCCCCCCTCTGGTAGTTATTTGCTCCAATATTCCTCAAATATTCCATAAAAAATCTTCGTGAAGTTTTAGCTTGTTTGGAGTTGTGCAGAATAGGTAGCCTAACGTAGCTTTTCCAGGTCCAGATTTCCAGCTGCCGGAATACTCCCTCTTTGTGTATACCTTGCATATTATGAGAGAAAAGGCATTAGAATTACTCCAAAAAGCATTATTATGGATAAAAACATTATAAATAACAGTAAGAAAACATTATGCAAAATGGACGTACATCGTCTCGCCAACTATTGCTTCTACAACTATCGCTAACACATAGTGATAAAGTAAAGCAATTACATGGCGTTTGCATCTCATACAATAAAGCGACAACCATAAGGCTCCTGCCAGTTGCCGATAACTTTTACAAAACATGATCATCTCATACAATAATGTATACAATAATGTATATCATGTCTTGACCATATCACATCACAACATGCCCTGCAAAAACAAGTTAGACGTCATCTACTTTGTTGTTGCAAGTTTTACGTGCCTGCTACGGGCTTTTAGTAAGAACCGTTCTTACCTATGCATCAAAACCACAACAGTGATTTATCAAGTTTGCTGTTTTAACCTTCAACAAGGACCGGCTACAGTCAAATTCGATTCAACTAAAGTTGGAGAAACAGACACCCGCCAGCCACCTTAATGCAAAACTAGTTGCATATCTGTCCGTGGAACCGGTCTCATGAACGTGGTCATGTAAGGTTGGTCTGGGACGCTTCATCCAACAATACCGCCGAATCAAAATAAGACATTGGTGGTAAGCAGTATGACGATCCTCGCCCACAACTCTTTGTGTTCCACTCATGCATATCACCTACGCATAGACCTGGCTCGGATGCCACTGTTGGGGAACATAGCATGCAATTTCAAAAAAAAATCCTACGCTCACGCAAGATCTATCTAGGAGATGCATAGCAACAAGAGGGGAGAGTGTGTCACTACAAAAAAAAGACACATTCGTGACATTTTGGGCCGAACGAAATTTTTTTCTGTCATACATATGACACTTCTATGACGATAATTGTGACAAAACCCGGTATCATCATAGATGTGGTGGGCTCCTACTTCTATGACAAAAAATCATGACAGAAAATGGGCTTTTCGTCCTGGGCAGGCCGGAGACGCAGCTGCATGACATTCTTTGGGCCGTCCATGACGGAAAAAACCGTGGTAGAAGCGAGGGCGAGGAAAATTTCGGGGAGTTCCCGGTTACGGTGGGAGGTCGGGGCCGGAGCGATGCGCGTTTCTCTCGTACACGTACGCGCGTGTGTGCGAGGCGTTGGCTCTAACCGAACCCGAGCGAGGCGTTGGGCTCTAACTGAACCCGAGCGATTGCACTGCAGGCTACGCGTTACTGAACCCGAGCGATCAATCGATGGCTGTTAACTGAACCCGATCGAGCGATTCCTTCGCTACTGCTGCTAACTGAAGCCGATCGATGCTGCCTTTGGGATGAACAGTGAGTGTTGCGGGGGGGTTTGGATGAACAGTGAGCGGTGGCGTTGCCTCTGGATGAACAGGACCCCGTGGTGTGGTGGAAGGCTGGATGAACAGTAGACGGTGGAGGGGTGCCCGTGGAGGGGTGGTTGAACAGGACCTCGTGGTGTGGAGGGCTGGATGAACAGTAGACGGTGGAGGGGTGCCCGTGGAGGGGTGGTTGAATAGTAGCCGGTGGAGGGGTGCCCGTGGAGGGGTGGTTGAACAGGACCCCGTGGTGTGGAGGGCTAGATGAACAGTAGACGGTGGAGGGGTGCCCGTGGAGGGGTGGTTGAACAGTAGCCGGTGGAGTAGCGCGCGGTGGAGGCTGGACGAACAGGAGCCCGTGGAGGCTGGAGGAGGTCGACGGTAGCCCATGGAGGCTGGAGGAGGTCGATGGTGGAGATGAACAGTATCCCGTGGAGTCCCGTTTTGCGGTACGCCACACCCCTCCCGATGAACAAGACCCCCGTTTCGACCGTAGGAGGTCTGTTTCGTCCATTTTGCGGTACGCCACACCCCTCCCGATCAACAGGACCCCCGTTTAGACCGTAGGAGGTCCGTTCCGTCTGTTTTGCGGTACGCCACACCCCTTTCGATCAACAGGACCTCCATTTCGACCGTAGGAGGTCTGTTTCCTCCGTTTTGCGGTACGCCACACCCCTCCCGATCAACAGGACCCCGTTCCGAACATAGGAGGTCCGTTTCCTCCGTTGTGCGGTATGCCAGGCCTCGTTTCCATCGCCTGTTCCATCCAAGCCCTCCCGATGAACACGACCACGCATTCCGTTCCGACCCAGCCGGTTGGCTCCCACGCGTTCCGTTGCCTCCCGATGAACACGACGCATTCCGTTGCCTCCCCATGAACACGACGCATTCCGTTGCCTCCCCATGAACACGACGATGACGCTGTTTCTCTGTTCCGACCCAGCCATGTACACGAGCCCTGGCCGTACGTATGCGCGAGTAGGCGTTCGAGACCCCGCCCGTATGTACACATACGTGGTCGTATTTTCTTTCTTGCACCCTGGCCGTTGTACGTACGTGTACATGCTACGTGCGCGCCTCTACTACGACACGTACGCGCCTCTACTACGACACGTGCGTGCCTCTACATCCACCAGTATATATGTACGTACACGTTCGCGACCAGAATGACAACGCTACGTACGCTTCGACCAGGTGGGTCCCGACTGTCAGGCACTTCCTTGCCTGCGAAGATGTAGCTGGTGGGTCCCAGCAGTCAGGGGGGCGAATCATTTTTTTGCCCGGACGCACTTCCTTGCGTGCGAATATGCAGCTGGTGGGTCCCAGCAGTCAGGGGGAAACGTTTTTTCGCGAAATACATTGGCTCGTCCGGTGGGTCCCAGCTGTCAGGTGGAGGAATCATTATTTTCCGCGTAATAAGGAGGCAATTCCTTGCTGCGGCCGTGGACCCAGCTGTCAGCCTCTCCACGTACAGTCCACGTCCGATGGAAGTCGTTCCTTGACCACGTTGACCACGCCGCGCCGAGAGCACCAGGGCGGTGGACGACGGCGAGGCCTAGGAAGGGGACGACGGGGAGCCGGGGAAGACGCGGAAGTGGAAGCCCGCGCGGAGAGGAGTACGAGGGTTCACTGGTTCGGCTGCGGTGTGAGGCTGCCGTCGCCGCAGGGCCTGGCCAGCGGTGGGAATAGTAGGGGGCGGGGAGGCCTCCGCGGCAGCACAGCCGGCCACGGGAGGCAGGAGCATGCGGCACGACCGGCGCTGATTTGGGCGGCTGGAGCAAGAAGACCAGAGGTTGAAGAAGCACTACGGCCGTTGGATGGACATCCTACGGTCACTGGAGCTAGAATCGTTCATATTGACTAAAGTTGACAAAGGCCCCCGTCCCAGTCAACTTAGTAGGCCCACAAGTCAGCCTCCCACCATGGTGGGTCCCAGCTAGCAGGGGGAGTATTCATTTTTTTGTGCGTAATAAGGAGGCACTTCCTTGCGTGCGAAGATATAGCTGGTGGGTCCGAGCTGTCAGCGGCGGTAACGTTTTTTCGCGAAATACAGAGGCCCTTTCGGTGGGTCCCTGATGTCACGTGGAGGAATCATTATTTTGCGCGTAATAAGGAGGCATTTCCTTGCGTGCGGCCGTGGACCCAGCTGTTGGCCTCTCCACGTACAGTCCACTTCAGATGCATGTCGGTCGTTGACCATGTTGACCAGGCCGCGGCGAGAGCACCAGGGCGGTGGACGACGGCGAGGCCTAGGAAGGGAACGACACGGAGGCAGGGAAGACTCGGCAGTTGTTTCCCACGCGGAAGGGAGTACGACTGTATGCGGGTTTACTGGTTCGTCTGCCGTCGCCGGAGAATAACAGCAGGTGTGGGTGAAGAGAGGGATGGCTAGGCCAGCGATGGGAGTACGGTGGGGCGGTGAGGCCTGCGCGGGAGCAGAGCCGGCCGTGGGGAGGAGGGAGCAAGCAGTCCCGCCGGCACTTGTTTGAGCGGCTGGAGCAGGAAGAGCAGAGATATAAGAAGCACGACGGCCGTTGGATGGCCATCCAACAGTCACTGCTTGTGCGTCAACCTTTTTTTTTTAGGAAAGCCTCAAATATGTGGAAAACAGCATACAACCCATCTGCCGTTATTTCTAATAATTTACAGCCCATTTGCTAATTATTAAGGTTTTTTGGGGAGCTCATATTCTTTTTGTTAGCATTACAGCCCATATTGTGGCCACGGTTAAAAAATTATACGAAATTTTGCATATTTCGGTGCAGTCCGAACTGTTTTTATTCCCGAAATTTCGACTCACATTCAAACTGATTTTAAAAATAAATGTATATCAATATAAAATCCAACAAATTCTCCACGCATAAAAATTAATGTAATTTAAAATCTCGAAATGAAAAAAATAAGATATTTGAAACTAATTGCCGGTTTGATGTGTTTTAAAAATGTACAGCCCATTTCTCATTACTGATGGGCCATTTTCTCGGCCAGCCGAATGAAAGTGTTGGGGAACGTAGCAATAATTCAAAATTTTCTACGCATCACCAAGATCAATCTATGGAGTCATCTAGCAACGAGAGAGAGGAGTGCATCTACATACCCTTGTAGATCGCGAGCGGAAGCGTTCAAGAAAACGGGGTTGATGGAGTCGTACTCGTCGTGATCCAAATCACCGATGATCCTAGCGCCGAACGGACGGCACCTCCACGTTCAACACACGTACGGAGCAGCGACGTCTCCTCCTTCTTGATCCAGCAAGGGGGGGAGAGGTTGATGGAGATCCAGCAGCACGACAGCGTGGTAGTGGAAGTAGCGGGATCCCGGCAGGGCTTCGCCAAGCGCAAGCGGGGAGGAAGAGGTGTCACGGGAGGGAGAGGGAGGCGCCAGGGCTTAGATGTTGCTGCCCTCCCTCCCCCCACTATATATAGGGCCAAGGGAGAGGGGGGCGCAGCCTTGGCCCTTCCTCCAAGGAAGGGTGCGGCCAGGGAGGAGTCCATCCTCCCCAAGGCACCTCGGAGGTGCCTTCCCCCTTTAGGACTCTCCCTTTCCCTTATCTCTTGGCGCATGGGCCTCTTGGGGCTGGTGCCCTTGGCCCATATAGGCCAAGGCGCACACCCCTACAGCCCATGTGGCCCCCCGGGGCTGGTGGACCCCTTGGTGGACCCCCGGACCCCTTTCGGCACTCCCGGTACAATACCGATAATGCGCGAAACTTTTCCGGCGACCAAAATAAGACTTCCCATATATAAATCTTTACCTCCGGACCATTCCGGAACTCCTCGTGACGTCCGGGATCTCATCCGGGACTCCGAACAACTTTCGGGTTACCGCATACTAATATCTCTACAACCCTAGCGTCACCGAACCTTAAGTGTGTAGACCCTACGGGTTCGGGAGACATGCAGACATGACCGAGACGACTCTCCGGTCAATAACCAACAGCGGGATCTGGATACCCATGTTGGCTCCCACATGCTCCTCGATGATCTCATCGGATGAACCACGATGTCGAGGATTCAATCAATCCCGTATACAATTCCCTTTGTCAATCGGTATGTTACTTGCCCGAGATTCGATCGTCGGTATCCCGATACCTTGTTCAATCTCGTTACCGGCAAGTCTCTTTACTCGTTCCGTAACACATCATCCCGTGATCAACTCCTTGGTCACATTGTGCACATTATGATGATGTCCTACCGAGTGGGCCCAGAGATACCTCTCCGTTTACACGGAGTGACAAATCCCAGTCTCGATTCGTGCCAACCCAACAGACACTTTCGGAGATACCTGTAGTGCACCTTTATAGCCACCCAGTTACGTTGTGACGTTTGGTACACCCAAAGCATTCCTACGGTATCCGGGAGTTGCACAATCTCATGGTCTAAGGAAATGATACTTGACATTAGAAAAGCTCTTAGCAAACGAACTACACGATCTTGTGCTAGGCTTAGGATTGGGTCTTGTCCATCACATCATTCTCCTAATGATGTGATCCCGTTATCAACGACATCCAATGTCCATGGTCAGGAAACCGTAACCATCTATTGATCAACGAGCTAGTCAACTAGAGGCTTACTAGGGACATGGTGTTGTCTATGTATCCACACATGTATCTGAGTTTCCTATCAATACAATTCTAGCATGGATAATAAACGATTATCATGAACAAGGAAATATAATAATAACCAATTTATTATTGCCTCTAGGGCATATTTCCAACAGTCTCCCACTTGCACTAGAGTCAATAATCTAGTTCACATCACCATGTGATTAACACTCACAGGTCACATCACCATGTGACCAACATCCAAAGAGTTTACTAGAGTCAACAATCTAGTTCACATCACTATGTGATTAACACTCAATGAGTTCTGGTTTGATCATGTTATGCTTGTGAGAGAGGTTATTAGTCAACGGGTCTGAACCTTTCAGATCCGTGTGTGCTTTACGAATATCTATGTCATCTTGTGGATGCTACCACGCGCTACTTGGAGCCATTTCAAATAACTGCTCTACTATACGAATCCGGTTTACTACTCAGAGTCATCCGGATTAGTGTCAAAGTTCGCATCGACGTAACCCTTTACGACGAACTCCTTTTCACCTCCATAATCGAGAAAATTCCTTAGTCCACTAGATACTAAGGATAAGTTCGACCGCTGTCATGTGATCCATTCCCGGATCACTATTGTACCCCTTGACCAACTCATGGCAAGGCACACTTCATGTGCGGTACACAGCATAGCATACTGTAGAGCCTACGTCTAAAGCATAGGGGACGACCTTCGTCCTTTCTCTCTCTTCTGCTGTGGTCAGGTCTTGAGTCTTACTCAATACTCACACCTTGTAACACAGCCAAGAACTCCTTCTTTGCTGATCTATTTTGAACTCTTTCAAAATCATGTCAAGGTGTGCGTTCTTTGAAAGTATCATCAGGCGTCTTGATCTATCTCTATAGATCTTGATGCCCAATATGTAAGCAGCTTTATCCAGGTCTTCCTTTGAAAAACTCCTTTCAAACAACCCTTTATGCTTTCCAGAAATTTTACATCATTTCGGATCAACAATATGTCATTCACATATACTTATCAGAAATGTTGTAGCGCTCCCACTCACTTTATTGTAAATACAAGTTTCTAACAAACTTTGTATAAACCCAAAAACTTTGATCACTCCATCAAAGCGTATATTCTGACTCCGAGATGCTTGCTCTAGTCCATGGAAGGATCGCTGGAGCTAGCATACCTTTTAGCATCCTTAGGATCGACAAAACCTTTCTGATTGTATCACATACAACCTTTCCTTACGAAAACTGGTAAGGAAACTTGTTTTGACATCCATCTGCCAGATTTCATAAATGCAGCTAATGCTAACATGATTCCGACGGACTTAAGCATCGCTACGGATGAGAAAATCTCATCGTAGTCAACTCCTTGAACTTGTGAAAATACTCTTTGCCACAAGTCGAGCTTCATAGACGGTAACATTACCGTCCATGTCCGTCTTCTTCTTAAAGATCCATTTATCTCAATGGCTTGCCGATCATCGGGCAAGTTCACCAAAGTCCATGCTTTGTTCTGATACATGGATCCTATCTCGGATTTCATGGCTTCTAACCATTTGTCGGAATATGGGCCCACCATCGCTTCTCCATAGCTCGTAGGTTCATTGTTGTCTAGCAACATGACTTCCAAGACAGGATCACGCATTACTCTGAAGTAGTACGCATCCTCGTCGTCCTACGAGGTTTGGTAGTGACTTGATCCGAAGTTTCATGATCACTATCATAAGCTTCCACTTCAATTGGTGTAGGTGCCACAGGAACAACTTCCTGTGCCCTGCTACACACTAGTTGAAGTTATGGTTCAATAACCTCATCAAGTCTCCACCATCCTCCCACTCAATTCTTTCGAGAGAAACTTTTCCTCGAGAAAGGACTCGTTTCTAGAAGCAATTACTTTTGCTTCCAGATCTGAAATAGGAGGTATACCCAACTGTTTTGGGTATTCTATGAAGATGCATTTATCCGCTTTGGGTTCGAGCTTATCAGCCTGAAACTTTTTCACATAAGCATCGCAGCCCCAAACTTTTAAGAAACGACAACTTAGGTTTCTCTAAACGGTGTCGTCTCAACGGAATTGCGTGGTGCCCTATTTAAAGTGAATGCGGTTGTCTCTAATGCCTAACCCATAAACGATAGTGGTAATTCGATAAGAGACATCATGGTATGCACCATATCCAATAGGGTGCAGTTATGATGTTCGGACACACCATCACACTGTGGTGTTCCAGGCGGTATTAATTGTGAAACACTTTCCACAATGTCTTAATTGTGTGCCAAACTCGTAACTCAGATACTCATCTCTATGATCATATCATAGACATTTTATCCTCTTGTCACGACGATCTTCAACTTCACTCTGAAATTACTTGAACCTTTCAATAATTCAGACTTGTGTTTCATCAAGTAAATATTCTCAGCATCTACTCAAATCATCTGTGAAGTAAGAACATAACGATATCCACTGCGTGCCTCAGCACTCATTGGACTGCACACATCAAATGTATTACTTCCAACAAGTTGCTCTCTTGTTCCATCTTACTGAAAACGAGGCCTTTCAGTCATCTTGCCCATGTGGTATGATTTGCATGTCTCAAGTGATTCAAAATCAAGTGAGTCCAAACGATCCATCTGCATGGAGTTTCTTCATGCATATATACCAATAGACATGGTTCGCATGTCTCAATCTTTTCAAAAACGAGTGAGTCCAAAGATCCATCTACATGGAGCTTCTTCATGCGTTCTATACCAATATGACTCAAATGGCAGTGCCACAAGTATGTGGTACTATCATTACTATTTTATATCTTTTGGCACGAACATGTGTATCACTGCGATCGAGATTCATTTTAGGTGCAAGACCATTGAAGGTATTATTCAAATAAACAGAGTAACCATTATTCTCCTTAAATGAATAACCGTATTGCGATAAACATAATCCAATCATGTTTATGCTCAACGCAAACACCAATAAATTTAGGTTACACCAATCTCGATGGTAGAGGGAGCATGCGATGCTTGATCACATCAACCTTGGAAACACTTCCAACACATATCGTCATCTCACCTTTAGCTAGTCTCCGTTTATTCCGCAGCTTTTATTTCGAGTTACTAACACTTAGCAACCGAACCGGTATCTAATACCCTGGTGCTGCTAGGAGTACTAGTAAAGTACACATTCATATAATGTATATCCAATATACTTCTGTCGACCTTGCCTGCCTTCTCATCTACCAAGTATCTAGGGTAGTTCTGCTTCAGTGACCGTTCCCCTCATTACAGAAGCACTTAGTCTCGGGTTTGGGTTCAACCTTGGGATTCTTCACTAGAGCAGCAAATGATTTGCTGTTTCATGAAGTATCCCTTTTGCCCTTGCCCTTCTAGAAACTAGTGGTTTTACTAACCATCAACAATTGATGCTCCTTCTTGATTTCTACTTTCGCGGTGTCAAACATCGCGAGTTGCTCAAGGATCATCATTCTATCCCTGATATGTTATAGTTCATCACGAAGCTCTAATAGCTTGGTGGCAGTGACTATGGAGAACCATCACTATCTCATCTGGAAGATTAACTCCCACTCGATTCAAGCGATTGTGGTACTCAGACAATCTGAGCACATGCTCAACGATTGAGCTTTTCTCCCTTAGTTTGCAGGCTTAAGAAACTTGTCAGAGGTCTCATACCTCTTGACGTGGGCACTAGTCTGAAATCCCAATTTCAGTCTTCGGAACATCTCATATGTTCTGCGACGTTTCAAAACGTCTTTGGTGCCACAATTCTAAACCGTTAGCATTACGCACTGAACTATCACGTAGTCATCAAAACGTGTATGTCAGATGTTTCGCAACATCTACAGACGACGCTGAGGTTCAGCACACCGAGCGGTGCATTAAGGACATAAGCCTTCTGTGCAGCAATGAGGACAATCCTCAGTTTACGGACCCAGTCCGCATAATTGCTACTATCAACTTTCAACTAAATTTTCTCTAGGAACATATCTTAAACAGTAGAACTAAAGCGTAAGCTATGACATAATTTGCAAAGACCTTTTGACTATGTTCATGATAATTAAGTTCATCTGATTATTTAATGAACTCCCACTCAGATAGACATCCCTCTAGTCATCTAAGTGATACATGATCCGAGTCAAACTAGGCCGTGTCCGATCATCACGTGAGACGGACTAGTCATCATCGGTGAACATCTCCATGTTGATCGCATCTACTATACGACTCATGTTCGACCTTTCGATCTCTTGTGTTCCGAGGCCATGTCTGTACATGCTAGGCTCGTCAAGTCAACCTAAGTGTTTCGCATGTGTTCCGAGGCCATGTCTGTACATGCTAGGCTCGTCAACACCCGTTGTATTCGAACGTTAGAATCTATCACACCCGATCATCACGTGGTGCTTCGAAACAACGAACCTTCGCAACGGTGCACAGTTAGGGGGAACACGTCTCTTGAAATTTTAGTGAGGGATCATCTTATTTATGCTACCGTCGTTCTAAGCAAATAAGATGTAAACATGACAAACATCACATGCAAATCATAAAGTGACGTGATATGGCCAATATCATCTTGCGCCTTTTGATCTCCATCTTCGAGGCGCGGCATGATCACCTTCGTCACCGGCATGACACCATGATCTCCATCATCATGATCTCCATCATTGTGTCTTCATGAAGTTGTCTCGCCAACTATTACTTCTACTACTATGGCTAACGGTTAGCAATAAAGTAAAGTAATTACATGGCGTTTTCATTGACACGCAGGTCATACAATAAATTAAGACAACTCCTATGGCTCCTGCCGGTTGTCATACTCATCGACATGCAAGTCGTGATTCCTATTACAAGAACATGATCAATCTCATACATCACATATATCATTCATCACATCCTTTTGGCCATATCACATCACATAGCATACCCTGCAAAAACAAGTTAGACGTCCTCTAATTGTTGTTGCATGTTTTACGTGGCTGCTATGGGATTCTAGCAAGAACGTTTCTTACCTACGCAAAAGCCACAACGTGATATGCCAATTTCTATTTACCCTTCATAAGGACCCTTTTCATCGAATCCGATCCGACTAAAGTGGGAGAGACAGACACCCGCTAGCCACCTTATGCAACTAGTGCATGTCAGTCGGTGGAACCTGTCTCACGTAAGTGTACGTGTAAGGTCGGTCCGGGCCGCTTCATCCCACGATGCCGCCGAATCAAGATAAGACTAGTAACGGCAAGTAAATTGACAAAATCGACGCCCACAACTACTTTGTGTTCTACTCGTGCATAGAAACTACGCATAGACCTAGCTCATGATGCCACTGTTGGGGAACGTAGCAGAAATTCAAAATTTTCTACGCATCACCAAGATCAATCTATGGAGTTACTAGCAACGAGAGGGAAGGAGTGCATCTACATACCCTTGTAGATCGCGAGCGGAAGCGTTCAAGAGAACGGGGTTGATGGAGTCGTACTCGTCGTGATCCAAATCACCGATGATCCTAGCGCCGAACGGACGGCACCTCCGCGTTCAACACACGTACGGAGCAGCGACGTCTCCTCCTTCTTGATCCAGCAAGGGGGGAGGAGAGGTTGATGGAGATCCAGCAGCACGACGGCGTGGTGGTGGAAGTAGCGGGATCCCAGCAGGGCTTCGCCAAGCGCAAGCGGGGAGGAAGAGGTGTCACGGGAGGGAGAGGGAGGCGCCAGGGCTTAGGTATTGCTGCCCTCCCTCCCCCCACTATATATAGGGCCAAGGGAGAGGGGGGGCGCAGCCTTGGCCCTTCCTCCAAGGAAGGGTGCGGCCAGGGAGGAGTCCATCCTCCCCAAGGCACCTCGGAGGTGCCTTCCCCCTTTAGGACTCTCCCTTTCCCTTATCTCTTGGCGCATGGGCCTCTTGGGGCTGGTGCCCTTGGCCCATATAGGCCAAGGCGCACACCCCTACAGCCCATGTGGCCCCCCGGGCGGTGGCCCTTGGTGGACCCCCGGACCCCTTTCGGCACTCCCGGTACAATACCGATAATGCGCGAAACTTTTCCGGCGACCAAAATAAGACTTCCCATATATAAATCTTTACCTCCGGACCATTCCGGAACTCCTCGTGACGTCCGGGATCTCATCCGGGACTCCGAACAACTTTCGGGTTACCGCATACTAATATCTCTACAACCCTAGCGTCACCGAACCTTAAGTGTGTAGACCCTACGGGTTCGGGAGACATGCAGACATGACCGAGACGACTCTCCGGTCAATAACCAACAGCGGGATCTGGATACCCATGTTGGCTCCCACATGCTCCTCGATGATCTCATCGGATGAACCACGATGTCGAGGATTCAATCAATCCTGTATACAATTCCCTTTGTCAATCGGTATGTTACTTGCCCGAGATTCGATCGTCGGTATCCCGATACCTTGTTCAATCTCGTTACCGGCAAGTCTCTTTACTCGTTCCGTAACACATCATCCCGTGATCAACTCCTTGGTCACATTGTGCACATTATGATGATGTCCTACCGAGTGGGCCCAGAGATACCTCTCCGTTTACACGGAGTGACAAATCCCAGTCTCGATTCGTGCCAACCCAACAGACACTTTCGGAGATACCTGTAGTGCACCTTTATAGCCACCCAGTTACGTTGTGACGTTTGGTACACCCAAAGCATTCCTACGGTATCTGGGAGTTGCACAATCTCATGGTCTAAGGAAATGATACTTGACATTAGAAAAGCTCTTAGCAAACGAACTACACGATCTTGTGCTAGGCTTAGGATTGGGTCTTGTCCATCACATCATTCTCCTAATGATGTGATCCCGTTATCAATGACATCCAATGTCCATGGTCAGGAACCGTAACCATCTATTGATCAACGAGCTAGTCAACTAGGGGCTTACTAGGGACATGGTGTTGTCTATGTATCCACACATGTATCTGAGTTTCCTATCAATACAATTCTAGCATGGATAATAAACGGTTATCATGAACAAGGAAATATAACAATAACCAATTTATTATTGCCTCTAGGGCATAATTCCAACAGAAAGCCCTCCTCGTCTTGAAAGATTTGCAGCCCAACAGGCCTGACAAAGCGACTTACTTGGCAAATCACAAAAAACTGGGCTATGGCCGTGGAACCAGCTGTCAGCCTCTCCACGTACAGTACTCTTCCGATGGAAGTCGTTCCTTGACCACGTTGACCACGCCACGCAAAGAGCACCACGGCGGTGGACGACCGCGAGGTCTAGGAAGGGGACGACGCGGAGCCGGGGAAGACGCGGCAGTGGAAGCTCGCGCGGAGAGGAGTACGAGGGTTCACTGGTTCGGCTCCGGTGTGAGGCTGCCGTTGCCGCAGGGCTTGGCCAGCGGTGGGAATAGTAGGGGGCGGTGAGGCCTCCACGGCAGCACAGCCGGCCACGGGAGGCAGGAGCATGCGGCACGACCGGCGCTGCTTTTGGCGGCTGGAGCAAGAAGACCAGAGGTTGAAGAAGCACTACGGCCGTTGGATGGACATCGTACGGTCACTGGAGCTAGAATCGTTCATATTGGCTCAAGTTGACAAAGGCCCCCGTCCCAGTCAACTTAGTAGGCCCACAAGTCAGCCTCCCACCATGGTGGGTCCCAGCTGGCAGGGGGAGTATTCATTTTTTTGTGCGTAATAAGGAGGCACTTCCTTGCGTGCGAAGATATAGCTGGTGGGTCCGAGCTGTCAGCGATGTTAACGTTTTTTTGCGAAATACAGAGGCCCTTTCGGTGGGTCCCTGATGTCAGGTGGAGGAATCATTATTTTGCGCGTAATAAGGAGGCATTTCCTTGCGTGCGGCCGTGGACCCAGCTGTCGGCCTCTCCACGTACAGTCCACTTGAGATGCATGTCGGTTGTTGACCATGTTGACCAGGCCGCGCCGAGAGCACCAGGGCGGTGGACGACGGCGAGGCCTAGGAAGGGAACGACACGGAGGCAGGGAAGACTCGGCAGTTGTTTCCCACGCGGAAGGGAGTACGACTGTATGAGGGTTTACTGGTTCGTCTGCCGTCGCCGGAGAATAACAGCAGGTGTGGGTGAGTAGAGGGATGGCTAGGCCAGCGATGGGAGTACGGTGGGGCGGTGAGGCCTGCGCGGCAGCAGAGCCGGACGAGGGGAGGAGGGAGCAGGCAATCCCGCCGGCGCTTGTTTGAGCAGCTGGAGCAGGAAGAGCAGAGATTGAAGAAGCACAACGGCCGTTGGATGGCCATCCAACAGTCACTGCTTGTGCGTCAACCTTTTTTTTTAGGAAAGCCTCAAATATGTGGAAAACAGCATACAGCCCATCTGCCATTATTTCTAATAATTTATAGCCCATTTGCTAATTATTAAGTTTTTTTGGAGCCCATATTCTTTTTGTTAGCATTACAGCCCATATTGTGGCCATGGTTAAAAAATTATACGAAATTTTGCATATTTCGGTGCGGTCCGAACTGTTTTTAATCCCGAAATTTCGACTCACATTCAAACTAATTTTAAAAATAAATGTATATCAATATAAAATCCAACAAATTCTCAACGCATAAAAATTAATGTAATTTAAAATCTCGAAATGAAAAAAAAAAGATATTTGAAACTAATTGCCGGTTTGATGTGTTTTAAAAATGTACAGCCCATTTCTCATTACTGATGGGCCATTTTCTCGGCCAGCCGAATGAATGCTCTCCTCGTCATGAAAGATTTGCAGCACAACAGGCGTGACAAAGTGACTTACTTGGCAAATCACAAAAAACTGGGTTGTGGCCGTGGACCCAGCTGTCAGCCTCTCCACGTACAGTACTCTTCCGATGGAAGTCGTTCCTTTACCACGTTGACCACGCCGCGCGGAGTGCACCACGGTGGTGGACGACGGCGAGGCCTAGGAAGGGGACGACGTGGAGCCGGGGAAGACGCGGCAGTGGAAGCCCACGCGGAGAGGAGTACGAGGGTTCACTGGTTCGGCTGCGGTGTGAGGCTGCCATCGCCGCAGGGCCTGGCCAGCGGTGGGAATAGTAGGGGGCGGTGAGGCCTCAGCGGCAGCACAGCCGGCCGCGGGAGGCAGGAGCATGCGGCACGACCGGCGCTGCTTTGGGCGGCTGGAGTAAGAAGACCAGAGGTTGAAGAAGCACTACGGCTGTTGGATGGACATCGTACGTTCACTTGTGCTAGAATCGTTCATATTGACTAAAGTTGACAAAGGCCCCCGTCCCAGTCAACTTAGTAGGCCCACAAGTCAGCCTCCCACCATGGTGGGTCCCAGCTAGCAGGGGGACTATTCATTTTTTTGTGCGTAATAAGGAGGCACTTCCTTGCGTGCGAAGATATAGCTGGTGGGTCCGAGCCGTCAGCGGCGGTAACGTTTTTTCATGAAATACAGAGGCCCTTTCGGTGGGTCCCTGATGTTAGGTGGAGGAATCATTATTTTGCGCATAATAAGGAGGCATTTCCTTGCGTGCGGCCGTGGACTTAGCTGTCGGCCTCTCCACGTACAGTCCACTTCAGATGCATGTCGGTCGTTGACCATGTTGACCAGGCCGCGCCGAGAGCACCAGGGCGGTGGACGACGGCGAGGCCTAGGAAGGGAACGACACGTAGGTAGGGAAGACTCGGCAGTTGTTTCCCACGCGGAGGGGAGTACGACTGTATGAGGGTTTACTGGTTCGTCTGCCGTCGCCGGAGAATAACAGCAGGTGTGGGTGAAGAGAGGGATGGCTAGGCCAGCGATGGGAGTACGGTGGGGCGGTGAGGCCTGCGCGGCAGCAGAGCCGGCCGTGGGGAGGAGGGAGCAAGCAGTCCCGCCGGCGCTTGTTTGAGCGGCTGGAGCAGGAAGAGCAGAGATTGAAGAAGCACGACGGCCCTTGGATGGCCATCCAACAGTCACTGCTTGTGCGTCAACCTTTTTTTAGGAAAGCCTCAAATATGTGCAAAACAGCATACAACCCATCTGCCGTTATTTCTAATAATTTACAGCCCATTTGCTAATTATTAAGGTTTTTTTTGGAGCCCATATTCTTTTTGTGAGCATTACAGCCCATATTGTGGCCACGGTTAAAAAATTATACGAATTTTTGCATATTTCGGTGCGGTCTGAACTGTTTTTAATCCCGAAATTTCGACTCACATTCAAACTGATTTTAAAAATAAATGTATATCAATATAAAATCCAACAAATTCTCCACGCATAAAAATAAATGTAATTTAAAATCTCGAAATGAAAAAAAAGATATTTGAAACTACTTGCCGGTTTGATGTGTTTTAAAAATCTACAGGCCATTTCTCATTACTGATGGGCCATTTTCTCGGCCAGCCGAATGAAAGCTCTCCTCGTCTTGAAAGATTTTCAGCCCAACAGGCCTAACAAAGCGACTTACTTGGCAAATCACAAAAAAAACTGGGCTGTGGCCGTGGACCCGGCTGTCAGCCTCTCCACGTACAGTACTCTTCCGATGGAAGTCGTTCCTTGACCACGTTGACCACGTTGACCACGCCGCGCGGAGAGCACCACGGCGGTGGACGACGGCGAGGCCTAGGAAGGGGACGACGCGGAGCCGGGGAAGACCCGGCAGTGGAAGCCCGCGCGGAGAGGAGTACGAGGGTTCACTGGTTCGGCTGCGGTGTGAGGCTGCCATCGCCGCAGGGCTTGGCCAGCGGTGGGAATGGTAGGGGGCGGTGAGGCCTCCGCGGCAGCACAGCCGGCCACGGGAGGCAGGAGCATGCGGCACGACCGGCACTGCTTTGGACAGCTGGAGCAAGAAGACCAGAGATTGAAGAAACACTACGGCCGTTGGATGGACATCGTACGGTCACTGGAGCTAGAAGCGTTCATATTGACTAAAGTTGACCAAGGCCCCCGTCCCAGTCAACTTAGTAGGCCCACAAGTCAGCCTCCCACCATGGTGGGTCCCAGCTAGCAGGGGGAGTAGTCTTTTTTTTGTGCGTAATAAGGAGGCACTTCCTTGCGTGAGAAGATATAGCTGGTGGGTCTGAGCTGTCAGCGGCGGTAACGTTTTTTCACGAAATAAAGAGGCCCTTTCGGTAGGTCCCTGATGTCAGGTGGAGGAATCATTATTTTGCGCGTAATAAGGAGGCATTTCCTTGCGTGCGGCCGTGGACCCAGCTGTCGGCCTCTCCACGTACAGTCCACTTCAGATGCATGTCGGTCGTTGACCATGTTGACCAGGCCGCGCCGAGAGCACCATGGCGGTGGATGACGGTGAGGCCTAGGAAGGGAACGACAGGGAGGCACGGAAGACTCGGCAGTTGTTTCCCACGCGGAGGGGAGTATGACTGTATGAGGGTTTATTGGTTCGTCTGCCGTCGCCGGAGAATAACAGCAGGTGTGGGTGAGTAGAGGGATGGCTAGGCCAGCGATGGGAGTACGGTGGGGCGGTGAGGCCTGCGCGGCAGCAGAGCCGACCGCGGGGAGGAGGGAGCAGGCAGTCCCGCCGGCGCTTGTTTGAGCGGCTGGAGCAGGAAGAGCAGAGATTGAAGAAGCACGACGGCCGTTTGATGGCCATCCAACAGTCACTGCTTGTGCGTCAACCTTTTTTTTAGGAAAGCCTCAAATGTGTGGAAAACAGAATACAGCCCATCTGCCCTATTTCTAATAATTTACAGCCCATTTGATAATTATTAAGGTTTTTTTGGAGCCCATATTCTTTTTGTTAGCATTACAGCCCATATTGTGGCCACGGTTAAAAAATTATACGAAATTTTACATATTTCGGTGCGGTCCGAACTGTTTTTAATACCGAAATTTCGACTCACATTCAAACTGATTTTAAAAATAAATGTATATCAATATAAAATCCAACAAATTCTCCACGCATAAAAATAATGTTATTTAAAATCTCGAAATGAAAAAAAAGATATTTGAAACTAATTACCGGTTTGATGTGTTTTAAAAATGTACAGCCCATTTCTCATTACTGATGGGCCATTTTCTCGGCCAGCCGAATGAAAGCTCTCCTCGTCTTGAAAGATTTGCAGCCCAACAGGCCTGACAAAGCGACTTGCTTGGCAAATCACAAAAAAACTGGGCTGTGGCCATGGACCCAGCTGTCAGCCTCTCCACGTACAGTACTCTTTCGATGGAAGTTGTTCCTTGACCACGTTGACCACGCCGCGTGGAGAGCACCACGGGGGTGGACGACGGCGAGGCCTAGTGTAACGCCTACAATGCGGCTATATCTGCCACGTGTCGAGGCACGACTTAGAGGCATAACCGCATTGTGGTTTTGTCGCAAGAAGGGTCATCTTCACACAATCCCATCTAATGAACAAGAATGGGATAAAGAGTTGGCTTACAATCGCCACTTCACACAATACATAAATAAATCATACATCAATCAGAGTAAACACATAGGTACGACTACGGAACCAAAATAAAAGAAGACAACCCCATGATATAGCCAAACATAGCCAAACAACGGTTTGCTAGGAAAGGTGGGTTAGAGGCTTGACATGGCAATATGGGAGGCATGATATAGCAAGTGGTAGGTAGCGCGACATAGCAATAGAGCGAACAACTAGCAAGCAAAGATAGAAGTGATTTCGAGGGTATGGTCATCTTGCCTGAGATCCCGCTAGGAAGAAGAACGAGTCCATGAAGAAGACAAACGGATGTAGTCGAACGAATCCTCAAAACTCCGGAACGAAACCGAAGCTAACGAGAGAAGCAACCCGGAAACAAACAAACAACATAGTAAACAACCAACACATAAGCATGGCACGGTGCACAATCAAGTATGATGCATGTCCGGTTTAAAGAGGTATGGCATGGCAAAGTGCAACAAACAACACTACAAATTAAGTGGAGCTCAATATGCAACGAGTTGCATATTGACAAAACATCACATCAATTATTTAGTTCTCTCTCGTTTATGTACCCAACAATATTAAATGTTATTAAACATGGCAAGAGGTGAAGCATAGTAAGACTATCTATCTAGGCAAGTTTAAATGAGGCCGGAAACAACCAACAACAATTCCGGAAAATCCCCATGTCCATATTTTAGATTTGGTACTGTTCTGCCTAAAACCATATTTTATTGTTGTTAAACAGGAAAATAAAGTGCAACATGTTAATCTATGCATTTTTCTACCCCATTTACATATAAAGTTTATTAAAATCCGAGCTACGGTTATTTAGTTATGAAATAAATCATTTTAACATGGCATTTAAGCAAATTTAACCAAACAGCAATTTAAACATTTTAAACATGGATGAAAGTGGCATTATGTGAAACTAGATAAAATTCTAAGCATTTTACATGTTTAAAACATTTTAATCCGATGCACGGTTGTGAGTTATTAAATGCATCACTACTGGAATCAGCTAATTTGCCATCTGCCGGCTCTTTGCCGTCTGCTAGCTGACGGCAAAGAAGCTCTTTGGCATCAGCTACCCAAAAGCAGACGGCAAAGAAGCTCTTTGCCATCTGCGAGCTCTTTGCCGTCAGCCAGCAGACGGCAAAGAATCTTTGCCGTCCGCTGGCGGACGGCAAAGAGTGAGGTGGCCCCCACCCCAGCCCGTTTAGAAAAAACCTAACGGCCCACCTCTTTGCCGTCCGCCAGCAGACGGCAAAGAGGCAAAAAGGGCGAACGGCAAAGATAGGCGGACGGCAAAGAGGGCACTACCTAACGGCCCGTACCCCCCCGCCC